>NC_044205.1:300000-437500 GCF_900880675.1 Sparus aurata | reverse complement strand
TTGGAAAAGTGCCTTTGCAAAAACTGCTGTGAATTACAATAAACAGAAAGACTTAATAAAAAGCACAATTAATAGAAATATTCAAAAGACACCTCAAAATGAATTATGTATTCCAGAATAAGCATACAAATGGAGTCAGTGATGAGTGAATTAGGTGTTTTGAAATGGTATTTAAATTAATGAATAAACTAACGCTTTCCATGCAATGAAAACCACAACAGGAAATACCTGTCCTGACTTTCTGACCGAGGAATAGGAATTTTACCATTTGTGGGAATAATAAAGGAATTCTGAATCGGGGTTTGTTTCTTTCAATTGAATGCAAGTCAAACAATGACTTGATTAAGAGAGAAAAACAATCTGGCTTCTTTAATCACCTGCTGTCATTGTAACACTTATTTGAGGACCTTTTTTTGTCAGTACTTCTAACAGCCTGGTTAACAATGAAGTGTATGCAATGAAGGTCGTGGTGGGATTTACTTTACTCCTAGGATCATTCTAGAACACCTTCATATTGTGGACTGTGAGAGTTTTCTGTGTTTTTAATGGTGCAGCTTCAAGTTCCCTTAAAAAAACCTTAATCATTAATTATTAAGCCGGTTTAAGTTATTTCACCCAATTACAATAAAAACTCATATATCAACCTATCACAGAGAGGGGAGGATCACCTTATCAGAGAAGACTGGACAGACAACCTCAAAGAGGAGCCAGGTCAGAAATTCTGGTTGGAACAAACATAATACAGTCCAGTTTTTCAAGGTTTTACAAAAAAAAAAGTTTCAATTACAACAAGTTCAATTGAAAAAATCCAAAAAGAAATTCAAGCTGCAAGCAGTGATGAACGGGCCCTCGCAGGGCTCCATTGCCAAATTATTGCGTATGCATCTCTTAACTGTTTTGGACAATGCAGGAAGGGGTTAAATGTCATTTCCTGTGTCCAACATGTGGCGCTGTGACTATGACTGTATAATGGCCTATGTGTTCATGGCTGGACTGTTATGAAACATGTGAAGTTTCGTCCAGATAGGAATGAGGAAGTTGTTCCTTTATAATTTGGTGGCCTGCTCCTGCCGATATTAAATAATGTACGCAGAAGTTAGAAATTAGTACAAAATGGACTACGGGTGAAAAATCAGTCAAAGTAATTTGTGGTCAGTTAAGTTTTGATTATTGATTCGTCGTCTACACGCGTCAGGTGGCGACGTTTTTTGGAGGGTGCGCTCACCTTTTAGTTGCATGTCATCTTGTAGTGTATGAGAGAGATGGGACCAAGTCACATATTTGCAAGTCTCAAGTAAGTCTCAAGTCTTAAGTCTCAAGTCTTAACCCTTCAAGTCTCAAGTAAGTCCCAATTTTTTCTTGAGCAAGTCAAGTCACAGGTTATGTCAAGTCGAGTCAAGTTAAGTCCTGTACTAGGTCAAGTCAAGTCACCTTATTATTGCAATTTTACCCGCAGAATCTGATCTTAATCAAGTGAAAAAAAATGCAGGCTGTGTAGAATTAGTGCAGATGTTTCTCGTCTTTTCATACTCTGCATATCTGTGAAACAGAAGCGAAAACAAGAATGGGATGTACTGTATGGTCAGACAGACATGCAACATACAACATAAGTGGTAAAAAAAAAAAAGAAAAAAAAGGAAAAGTTCTTTGAGGCTTAATTGTAGCTTTTATTTATTAACTTGCTCCATATAAAATCATGTTGACTTAATTCAGTTTTATCCTCATATTCATTGCATTAAAGCTATATATACACACACTTCATTTACTCAGCTGTTAACCCAAATCAACTTCATGTGCTGTTTTTAACTAAAGGTTACTTCATTTAAAAATCCTATTAATTTCATATACTGTTTTAACTAGGGCTGTCAAAGTTAACGCGTTAATAACGCGTTAATAACGCGTTAACGCAACATCCTCTTAACGCCGTAAATTTTTTTTACCGCGCGATTAACGCTAGGTATAAAAAAAAAAAAAAAATGCGCATTGAATGATTTATGGCAGTCGGTGGCACCTGTAGTCTTGATACAGAGAGTAGCAGAAAAATAAGAAAGGGAATCAGAAGAAGAAGAAGCAGGGTTGGCGGTTCGGGAAAAACACGGCGGACTGAAAAGTGAGGAAATGGAGAAAGGACTTACCGTAAAATACCAAATAATAGCCGGCGTTTCTTCGTTTCAATCACTTAACAGACCAGGCGGCAATTTGGGACAGGAGTTAAATTACTTCCTCACAATAATCCGGGATGAAAATGTCACAAACTTCTCCAGCTTCTCTGTGAATTCTCTGGCATCCTTCTGCAAGTGAAATTGTTGCAGCGGAGGAAACGATTTAGCCAACCAGCACTCGCAGAAAACTCCTTATCTCTGCTGTCACTCACGGTGGCGGACATTTGTTTCTCCATCGCCCTGATCATTTTGCGGGACACTCTCGTGGCGTGCCCGTTTGCTGATAACTCATCCCCGCATGTTTATCTCAGGCTCCTCGCTAGACTTCTTCCTCCCTCCACCAGACAGCCTGGCCCTGTTGCTGTCCTCCTCGGACAGACGCTGAAGCTCTGTTTCTCTCACTCTCTTGGGGTCGACAGAGAAACGTCTAGCGGCTGCTACCCAGCAGGAAAAACACTGTGTAATGATTCGGTGTTGGCCGGCTGGTATGTTATTTAGCTCATTTAACCCTGTGTGTTATTCGTTCGTAAAACGTACAGCCAGTCTTGTGATGAACCGGTCGGAAGGTTCGCTCATGTTGTCTGGGGTTAATGTTGGCAAAAAAAAAAAAAAAGAAAAGTTCCACCAAACCGACCCTCCCCACCCCAACCCCCGTATCATATCAAGCAAAAGTTAGCTAACTACCGACTAGGCTAACAAGATAATATTATCTAATTGACAAGCACTTACTGGGCAGAATGGCTCTTCAAATGACGAACAAAGTTTTAAGTTGTCGCTTGGCTGTCCAAATGTTTATGTCGCATGTCTTGAACTGTGCTATGCATCTTTAGCGGTCAAAATGGTAATTCCGAAAGCTGAAGACGATGACTCTCGGCACCCCTCCCGCTGCCATGTTGATGCAGATCTGATATAAGAGGGCGTGTTTCCCAAATAAACACATAAGGTATGTAGAGAGAGCATGATTGATTTACAGTGTAGTGGTCCAATCTTGACAACGCCATTCTCAGCCTGCGCTCCTACCGATAAATATATAATCAGGGCCAGCCCAAGGCATAAGCAAACTAAGCAGCTGCTTAGGGCCCCGTGACCACTAGAGGGCCCCCAAGAGCAATTAACTTAAAAAGAAAAAAGTAATAAATTATTTTTTTTCCACGTGTGAGCAATGATGATTCATATATTATCAAATGTACATACTTCGTACAAAAAAAAAACAAAAAAAAACCCAACATCAAAGAGTGTAGTTTCCTACTGCCTCTCTGCTCGATATGTCAGAGCTCCCCTAGTAACGTGTGCAGTGCAGCCAACCCAGTGCGCACTCAGCATCCAGGAGCTAGGAACAGGTGAAAGATGTTGCAAAAAAGGACTTACCCTTCACGGGCAGAAAAAAGAAAAAGGAAGAAAGATAAAAACGACAAGATAAAGGTATGTCTTAGTAATGTAACATTTGTTGATATTTTGTTCCAAATATGTTAGCCTATAATAGCAAATTTGCTAGCTAACATTAGTTCAAAACGTCTGACTAGGTTATATAGCTTATTATTCAAGCTAACGTTTTTGTGTTTGTGTAATACTTTGAATAAGTTGATTTTCAGTGTATATACATGATTCTGGGTCGCTTTTTGGCATCAAAACAACGTTTTTGATAACAGTGTTTGATAGCAAATGTTTAATAACTAATGTTAATTACAAACGTAGTGACGTTCGCTAGCAATATGGTTTTGTATTAATTAATTAATTTAGTAAACTTACTAGTTTGAGGTATGTTGTTTGCAATTGTTTGCTGCAGAGCACAGTAAATTATGTGAGTAAATAAACATATTCCTTTTACATCATCTCCTTAATATGCTCATATGTTATATGAAACTTCCCCAGGAGCACTGTTAAAATATTTTGGAGGAGGCACTGACTCAGCCCAGGGGCAATCCACCTCCTCAGGAGCAGCCAAGGCTGATGAATGAGGTGATCAAAAACTGTCACCATATATATTTAATTTCTAGTAAAATTATGTCATTAAGATATACTAATATAAGATCTAATCATATGACAAGGGATATGTTTTTCATCTCAGGTCCATCTCTATCCTCTGCTCCCACTGTGCCCACTGTCCTCTCTGCAACCTCAGCTGTACCTGGTAAGTTAACAACAAAACAGCCTTTAATTGCTCAGTGCACTGCAGAACATACTGAGATTAATATTTTTTTTAATATAAGATATAATCATATGACAAGGGACATGATTTTAGACAAATCCATATTATTTCAAAACTTCAAAACAATTTTCAGTTGTTCCACAGTTTGTTTTCTTATTACAAGCTATAGCTGTACTTTTTTTATTTAGAAAATAAGCTGCATCATTTTCAAGTGTAATATGACTATAACATGGCTGGCTTGTTTTTCATCTTAGGTCCATCTCTATCCTCTGTGCCCACTGTCCCTTTTGTGTCTTCTGCAACCTCAGCTGTACCTGGTAAGTTAACAACAAAACAGCCTTTATAATTGCTCAGTGTACTGCAGAATATAATAATTAGAAGATAAAAAATTTTGTCCAAAAATATTATTTTAATTTCCCTATAGGTCCTTCATCTTTGGTCATCGAGATTGATTTGTCGTCATCAGCATCCAGTTTGGAGCAGGGATCAGCAGCTCCGCCAGTTGACCCAGCTGAGCGTCCCTCTTTCCTGCCAGACTCCGAAAGGACTGAACAGGTATTAAGAGGGCCACTGCCTATAGAGGACACATTCATATTCCCAAAAAGACACGATGGCTGAAGCCCTCCCCCCCCCCCCATTTTACCAAAGATTTTGCACAATTTTACATAGTTTTCAGACCTAATTCATCTTAATATTTTATTTATAAACCATTTGTGTTACCTTGTACCTAGTATTTGTCAGATTTTTTAAATTTAATTTTATTTAATACTGCCTGTTTTCGTACATTTGGTGTTGCAGTTTATTTAAAAAAATAATAATAAAGCAGATTGTGTTTGCAGTAAACGATTAGTTTATTTTGTTACTTTTAATTGGCCTAGATGACATTCAGTATCCCACTTAGTACTATATGACTTTGAATATTAAGTGTTAATCAACCCCAGGCTGCTCTTGTAGCTGAATTTGCAACCATTTCAGATTAAAAACCATAGATGGGTAAAACATGTCGGGCTGCTCTTTAAGGTTTTATGTATTGACTACTACTCTGTCGCCAGTAAGGGGGACTTTTACAGTTGCTGACTTTGCCAAATATTAATTGAAAGATTTTTGTAAATTTGCAAATCTGGTGTCTGCTTCCATGGCATTAATCACTGTGGATTACAATCTAACTACAACAAAAAGTTCTCACATTTAGTTTTACAAGTGTATTCTTAATGATAATAATGACAATAATCATTATTATTGGCAGTAATAGAGGGCCCCAAAATAAAATTTTGCTTAGGGCCCCATGGAGGCTTGGGCCAGCCCTAGGCGCAAGGCTCCAGGCTATAAAGCGGCCGGTGATTTTGTGACCCGCTGCAGGTGCGTGGGTGTGGGAGAGAGAGAGACATTAGCTTATAGCACTTTGTAGAAGGAGTTTTATAAAGTTCACTCCATTGATTTGTATTAGTTTACGGGGCTGAGCTGCCACATCCAATATGGGGGCGACGTCGACGTACGGTCCAGCACTGATACGTTCAGTTTATTACCGTGAATACTGACTGTAAAGTACCGTGTGTGTTTCATGGGTCTGACTGTGAGACTGCAGTCTGACCCACAGTCACTGCCAGCAGCTCTTCAGAGCGGCTTCATTACGATCACCGTAAATTCTAGAGCATTTGCGCACTGGAAAAAAAATGTGCGGCTGATTTAACCAAGCAAACGCGAACCATGGCTGGCTTGACCGCAGTACAGAACTGGACATGGTGGTGATTTCCCCGCTGTTTCTGAAAACATGTACCAAGGTCTATGCTACCAACACAGCCTTCACACTCTTCTCTTGTCCCTTCTCTTGGACCAGTGTCGAATAAGCACACCGCCGCCCCCTAACGTAGATGCGTAGCACGGTCGGTCAGACAGCAATCTGGATGATTTATTACTCATTTATGAGTCAAAAAATGCAGCTCTGACTTTGAAATGAAAAAGCATTTCTGCTAATGCATTTTAATTTTCAAATTTAACATTTCAAATTGAATTTTGGTACCCATTTGCTGGGCCATCTTTTGAAAATTGAATCTCAAATGTCCTTTTCTTTATCATTTGAATTAAGTTACATAATGAGCAGTCTTGAAGAAGAAAATGAAAATGCAATTTGGATGATTTATTACTAATTTTATTTATGAGTCAAAAAATGCAGTTACATTCTGAAAATGAAAAAGCATTTCTGTTAAAGTATTTTAATTTGAATTATGGAACAGATTCGCTTCCATAGGTCAGTCCATCAGTGCACCACAGGGTGGCGACTGTAACACACAAGCTGCAGAAAGTACACTTCCCCTCTAAATTTACTGATACACGAATAATCTCACATCCCGTTTGCTGTTCAGCTCTCTACTTCAGGCTGCGGCCAGAGTAACGTTACACATGGCCGATCATTTGTTCGTGAAAATCTTGATATTGATTTGGGGACATTGTCATGACTGGATAGGTAGCTCATCTTGTTAGCTAGCATACTGTCAAACAGGGCTGGGCGATAAATCGGCAAAATCGATTAATTCGAGTTTTTGGTTTAGGACGATTTAAAAAAATTAAAATCAAGTTTTTATTTAACTTGCTCCGCCGCCGCTCCTCATGGGCTCCCGTAGTTTATAGTCAGCTCCGCCCCCCGCATTGACTTTCCACTGAGAAACAAACACAACATGCAGCGAGCTCATTCCTAACACAGCACCGTCTCGTTAGTAGTTTGGTTTTGTAGCGTCGGACCTCGAACAAACCACGGTCCGCTGCAAAGTTTGTTCAAAGGCTGTTGTGACTAAAGCGGACCGACATTTATTTCAGCCTCTCAAACAGACGCATGTATCACAGCAGGACACTTGTTCACTACGAGAAGACCGCAGCAGCCCACAAATACCTGCTATAAAGCAGCTAACATTAGCGGAATCATTTAATCATTGTGTCCTGTATGAGAAGAAAGGGTCCCGATGGACAGTTGTTACAGATGCAGTCACGTTGCATATCGCTAAAGATATGTTGCCCGTATACAGTGGAAATGCCGGAGGTTCATCCACATGCTGAAAATGTTCGACCCCAGGTTTGTGCTACAAAGCCACAACGGGTCATGATGTCTCAAGCCAGAGGAAGCAGACAGGCTCATCTTCCTGGCCAAAAATGTGTTAAAAACACAGCAAGCACACAACTCATGTCCTGTACATCTACCAGTATGCAGTGTTTACTATGCAGTGCATGCAAATGTTTAATCAAGTTTACATATCTTCAGGGATATAAAATACTACTTGGAAACAAAAGGCACCTTTTGCAAAATAAAATATTTAATAAAAGTTATGTTGACATTTTATCAATACCAATATGGAAACTGATCTGTTTTTATAATAGCAAGCAATCTGACATGTTAAATATGTTTACAAAAGCATTTTATCAAAAAGGGACACATTCTTTTCAAAAGGATGCACTTTTATTTATTTTTTCAAATGAGTTTCAAGCTGCACTCTTTACAACAGCATGGCAAATTTGTTTAGAATCATAGCATTAAAATAAATGCAATGCTTTTAATAATTTCTTTGTAATTTGAAATTTGTTCTTGAAAAGGATAAAAAAAATCGTTTAAAATCGTAAATCGAGTTTGGTGTGAAAAAATCGTAGATTCAATTTTTAGGCCATATCGCCCAGCCCTACTGTCAAATTACATTTACTGTTTGTCAACCGTGCACAATGTTAATGACTTTGAATCTTGCTAGCATAGCATTAGCTTTCTGGCTCATCGCTGAGTGGACTAGAATATCTCCCTTTGCCAAGTCGTATCTATGGTCCGTCCTATTTACTGGAGGAGTGAACAACGTCTCCGTTGCATAAGAACCTTACGGGAGGGTAATGATTGTTCTAGGTATTAGTCAAACCCCCAGGCGTTACCAGGGAAACTAAGTTATGGTTTGTGAAAACCTTTATATTTTGATTGTAAAACGTATGAAAATATAAATGAATGGTCTGAATTTATTTTCTTTGGCAAGTGACCATGGTATAAGTGGGATAATGCCCGACGAGGTGTCCATAATCAGGAGTTAATGGACGCAATTTGGATGACGGACAGTTCTTGGGCCTCCGCGTCGTCCATTAACTCCTGATTATGGACACCTCGTCAGGCATTATCCCTTACTTGTTAGTTTCATAACTGCATCACAACAACGCTATGATTTAAGTTTTATAGACATTTACACATGTACAAATGATGGTCATCACATAAGCCACCACAAAGCTGAGGTCCACATGAATGAGTACTAAATCTGGTTAGTGAAAATATGATTAATGCATATTTCTTCAAGTTGAATGCATTGGCAGCTGACACATTTATGACTATACAAAGTACCACCCTCATTTGAACTTATTTTTAAGCACGATTTGTGGGTGAATTGATCTGTCAGTAAAAGTATGGCATGTGCAACATGCAAACATACAGTAGATGCCAACAATTTTTAATTTAATAGAGATACTTTTATCCTGATTTTAATGATGTTTTAGTTTTACATTTTTTATGACTGAAAATGAATCTCTACATTCACTTGCACATATTTTTTGTCAGATGTAAATCATAATATAATTTACATCTGACTGTTTTAGCCTTCTCCAGAGTAGCAACTACCAACAAAACGTGACACAATGAGTCAAAATTATATTTACTCTATAATGGAAACGTGAAAGCAGACAGACAAGCGGACAGGGTGACAGCCAGACAATCATTATTTTCTTTGGAGATTTCATGCCCAGCTGTAGACAAAATAGATAGTGTAGTGAAATGGAAGTTTGTTGGTATTATAGATGTCATTGGCGTGTAGCCATTATACTGTGCAATCAGCATTGACTTCATAATATGTTTAGAAAAAAAGCTTGTCATGTCACTGACCGCACTAACAACAGATCATGTATGGTATTACAGAAAGCAGTTTTTTGTCTTTTAAGAACATTTTAATCACTTAACAAATATTTTCCCTTTGCATCCCTCTGTCCTGCATCATAATGCAGGACTTGCCACCACCATCATTGACAAATAGAGTGCCCTGTATTTTTTTTGACATTGCCATGGGGCTGTGATTCAACTAGTCTCCTCTTTATTGTACTTGCTAGCGTCAGTGCTCATCACATCAACGCCACCTTGTCAATCTATTGATACTGACCAGCCTTTGCAATCAGTTCTTCTGAGAAAAAACTTAGGAGCAGTGAACCCCAGAAAAGCTGCTGGTCCTGACATTATCCCGGGGGCGGTGATTAAAGCATGTGCAGACCAACTGGCAGGGATCCTCACCAAAATCTTCAAACTCTCCCTGACACATGCCACCATCCCCACATGTCTGAAGGCCTCTATCATCGTCCCCATCCCCAAAAACACCTGCCATAGACAGCCTGAATGATTACAGACCTATCGCTCTGACGTCTGTAATCATGAAGTGCTTGGAGCGATCAGTTTCCCAGCACATCAGAGCACTGGTGTAGTCCAGGGTATACGTGGGTATACGGCGTATACCCGGATCTTCGTCCCCATAAATGCCCAGAAATCTCCCTAATTTTCGGTAGTTAACAACAATTTGCAGTCTGTGAACGTCGCTTTTGTCTGTGCCACATATTGACGGAAACGAACAATGACGCATGTGGAGCTCGCAGAGGTGCTGATGGCTCCAATTAGCATATGAATAGCAGCGAAACCACACCTGGCCAGATAATGTGTGGGCTGGTTATAATTTCCTCACTCAGTACTGGATGAAACCACTACTTTTAAACAAGAAAATTCACTTGTGATCTGTCACTATTGATCACCCTGGGTCATTATAAATGTATATGTACATATACAGCACACACACATAACTTGTTAACTTGAGAGAAAAAATAAATAATTTTGTGTGTTTTTACACAACATTGGCCATTGCTAATGACATACACAGTTTAATTAAATAAATCAATTCAAGCTAAAATGTAACATTTACATGTTAAAGCCTCCTCTAGAATCGGGGGCAAAAATTGAGAGTATACCCACTTCTCTAGGGATCACTACACCACTGCATCAGAAACTGTCTCCCTCCCTCCCTCGACCCCCACCAGTTTGCCTACAGGGCAAACCGTTCTGCAGAGGACGCCATTGCCCTCACACTCCATACAGCGCTGAGCCACCTGGAGAACAAGAAGAGCATTGTGAGGATCTTCTCGTGGACTACAGTTCAGCATTTAACACCATTATTCCAGACATTCTCATCACCAAACTGCTGGAACTACAGATCCCCCTCCCCACCTGCAATTGGATTAGAAACTTCCTGTCAAGTCGCCTATAGTCTGTGAGACTTGGCCCCCACCACTCAACTCAGGGGCGTCGCGTCCGTGGGACACTTTTCCCGGTGAGAGGGTTCAACACCCACACTTTTTCTGCCGTTTATCTGCAGTTTTGCACAAACGCCTCACTACAGTCGCTCAGTTTTTCTGGCCGCTCTGTGTCGGCTCTCGCTGCAGCTGCCTCCTCTCCCCCTACCTCTCCTGTTAATGCTTCAAACATGACACCGGCTTTGGGACTGACCGGCTGATGATTGGCTGTTCCGCCTTAAGTCCCGCCTCTCTTGCTGTGTTAGATTTATTGTTCAGCTCGTACTGATGATGCAGGAACTACCGTAAAATACCAAATAATAGCGGGGCGTGTATTTGTTTCAATCACTTAACAGACCAGGCGTTTATTTGGGACAGGCGTTTAATTCCCTCCTCACAAAAATCCGGGATGAAAATGTCACAAACTTCGCCAGCTTCTCTGTGAGTTCTCTGGCATCCTTCTGGGCACAACACGTGAAAAAGGCGAAGAAGAAAAACGTGCAGTGTCAGTGGTAACTTCTTCTTCCTTGATGTTTTTTCAAAATAAATTAGAATCTGCATTTATTTTGAACCGGCGGTTATTTACCAAAATATACACCTCCACCCAGCGTTTAAAGGGGACCACATAATGTGTTTTATAATGTTGTTATGTGTTTACAGCTGCTAATATATGTAATGCTGTTACTGTGATGATACATGACAGTTAAATATTGAATATGTCTATGATAACCACATCCTGACATGTAACTGTGATTGTTGATGGGTACTAATTATAACAATCATGACAAAAAATTAACAAAGACTGCAGATCATGATAAGAAGCTGCAACTGGCAGTGAGCTGCTTTCTTTTCTGTTAGCAGTGAAGTGATGTACTCCATGACAGACCTTTATAGAATATGATAATGTATAAAATAACATTTAATGGTAAAAAAAAGTACAGTTGCAGTAGGCTTCTATTATAAATATGCAGCATATATATAGTTTATTAGTCCTCTATTGTTCTTCTGGGGTTTATTATTCCTGCTTCTGTACGTTTTTCAGCACTCTTCTCCTCCTTCAAATCTTGAGCTATTCAAACCATTCAAACATCAAAATGTTCAGCTTTTTAAGGACATGATGGCGTCTATTTTTCTCGTGTCTATCTTTTATACTTTTGGAAATATTAAGCTTTTTCTGCAAAATGTTTCCCATTCATCCTTATGGGGATTTTTTCAGATTTCATTCTGCTATAACTTCAGCATACCTTCAGCTATAGAAACCATTCAAATATTAAAATGTTCAGCCTTTTAAGCTCTTTCAGCCTGATACTTTTCAGCTTTTTAACCTTTCAACTTTTTCAGCTATTCAGCTTTTTCCAAAAATAATTTAACATTGAATCAAATGGGAAAAGCTTCAAATCCTCTTCAAAACTCATTGACTTTCAGCCTCTACTTGTCCCTCATACGTTGAGCGAGAGACACCATTCGAACTTTAAATGAATCACAAAACCTTGAACTATTGACCTTGTATTCAGTTTTTAAAAATCTTGTACAGTTTTGAAATGGTCGCAATTTTAGTTTTAAGGATTTTAAGCCCGTCTTCTGAGTTTATAATGGGTGTGTATTGCGTCAGCTAGAGTGCGTGACATCATCAACTGCCGCACCCCAGAGTGTGGAGCAGTTCCAGAAATGAGAAAAAAATTCTGTTCAGCTTGATTTGGATCCCATATCTTGTGCTTGACATAGACATTATAGGCATATAAATGTAGGAAATCCTGTTGGGTTTCAGCTGATGGTCTCATTTCAGCTGTAGGACTTACGATTTTGGATTTAGAAGCCCGAGAGCGACAAGCACTCCTGAATCTTCCCCATAAGCCGCAATGTTAATTTTGAGCCCAAATGTCTGGAGGATCGCAGACGGTACATGTTTTGTCTCTCGCTCCTGTGCCCTCATTATGCACTCTACAGAAATAAAAATGACATGAGTGCATTCAGCAGTGTCTCCTGTAACTCAACATGTAGCATGTTTTGCCGATAACTATAACAGTTTTCTCAAAAATCGCAGGAGTTTGGGAGGCATTTTCCCATTCATTCCTTATGGGGACATTTTCGTCTTTGTTTCTGCTCCTGCTGCAGCATGTCTGCAGCCATTTGAAGCTCTTTCTGCCTTTAACTTCTCACCTTTCAGCCTTTTTTCACCTTTTTAACCTCTTTCTGCCCTCTTACTCTACAACTTTTGAGGCTTTTCAGTATTTTTTTTCACCTTTTTAAGCTCATTCCGCCCTCTTACTCTACAGTTGTTCATATGTTTTCACCAATTAACCTCTTCCAGCCCTCTCTACAACTGTTCATATGTTTTCACCATTTTAACCGCTTCCATGCCTCTTACTCTACTGCTTGTCATCCTTTATTCACCTTTTTAACCTCTTCCAGCTCTCTTACTCTACAGCTTTTCATCCTTTATTCACCTTTTTAACCTCTTCCAGCCGTCTTACTCTACGGCTTTTCATATTTTATTACCATTTTAACCTCTTCCAGCCCTCTTACTATACAGCTTTTCATATGTTTTCACCTTTTTAACCTCTTCCAGCCCTCTAACTCTACAGCTTTTCATCCTTTTTCACCTTTTTCGGTCCTCGTCAGCCTTTAACTCTTCACCTTTTTTGCCTTCTTTCATCATTTTAACATCTTCCTGCCCCCTACTACAGCTTTTCATATTTTTTTTATCTCTCACCTATTTGAGCTCTTTCACCCTTAAACTTTTTTACCTTTTCATCCTTTTTTCACCTTTTTAAACTCTTCTAGCCCTCTTACTCTACAGCTTTTCATATGTTATCACAATTTTAACCTCTTCCAGCCCTCTTACTCTACAACTGTTTATAGTTTTTCACCTTTTTAACCTCTTCCAGCCCTCTTATTCTACAGCTTTTCATATGTTTTCACCTTTTTAACCTCTTCCAGCCCTCTCTACAACTGTTCATATGTTTTCACCTGTCAACCTCTTCCAGCCCTCTCTACAACTGTTCATATGTTCATATGTTTTTACCATTTTAACCTCTTCCAGCCCTCTTACTCTACAGCTTTTCATCCTTTATTCACCTTTTTAACCTCTTCCAGCCCTCTTACTCTACAGCTTTTCATCTTTTATTCACTTTTTTAACCTCTTCCAGCCCTCTTACTCTACAGCTTTTCATCTTTTATTCACCTTTTTAACCTCTTCCAGCCCTCTTACTCTACAGCTTTTCATCCTTTTTCACCTTTTTAAACTTTTTCGGTATTCGTCAGCCTTTAACTTTTTTACCTTTTTTGCCTTTATTCACCTTTTTAAGCTCTTTCAGCCCTGTTACTCTACAGCTTTTTAGCCTTTTTAGATATTCATGTTTCTGCCTTTTCAACTCCTTCAAACATACAACTTCATGTTCAGCTAGAGAAACTGTTCAGCTATCAAAATGTTCAACTTTGTTAGCTCATTAAACCTATTGCTTTTAAGCCTTTCTGCCTTACCAGCTATTGGAAAATTCAGCTTTTTCTGCAAAATCCCGACCATTCAGCCTTTAGTTTTATGCATTTCCGGCAGTACGTTCAGCAGATTTCGCTTCAGTTTTCAGCATACACACTGTATTTTCGTAGGAAATGCAAATGTTTCTAGTTATTATTATTATCATTACTATTACTATTTTTCTGCATATTCTTGACTTTGGCTAAAGACAATTACAAGAGAAAGCTGGAGAACAAACTCAAGCGAAACAACATGAGGGATGTGTGGAGTGGCATGAGAACCATTACCGGGTTCCAAAAGACTGGTAATATGGAGTTGGATGGCCGTATGGACCGGGCCAATGAACTGAACCTCTTTTTCAATAGGTTTGATACTGCGGCCCCTCTCCCACAAGACTCTGCTGCTGGCTGCCCAACAACAACTGCCACTTTAACTCCCCCTCCTCCTCCTTACAGATCCCTTGTCTGCCCCCCTCCACCTCAATTCACACCCACCTACTCCACCCCTCCCCCCTGCTCTGCATCATGTCCTCCACAACCTGAGGACCTTACCTCTCCCCCAACTGTCACCTCTACAGTCTTCTGCACGCCTGACCTGGTGAGAAGACAGCTGATGAGACTCCATTCCGGCAAAGCTGCAGGTCCCGACGGTGTTCTTCCCAGGGTGCTTAAAGCCTGTGCCCCCCAGCTGTGTGGAGTACTTAGTCAAGTATTCAACCTGAGCCTGCACCTCCAGAGGGTCCCTGTGCTGTGGAAGACGTCCTGCCTCGTTCCTGTGCCAAAGACACCGCGCCCTAGCGGCCCTCAGGACTACAGACCGGTGGCCCTGACATCTCACATCATGAAGACCCTGGAGAGGCTCGTCCTGGAGCAGCTAAGGCCTATGGTCAGGCCCTTCAATGATCCACTACAGTTCGCCTACCAGCCCCACCTGGGAGTTGAGGATGGCATCATCTACCTTCTGAACAGAGTCTACACTCATCTGGACAAGCCGGCGAGCACTGTGAGAGTCATGTTCTTTGACTTCTCCAGTGCTTTCAACACCATCCGTCCAGCTCTACTGAGTGAGAAGATGGCTGCCATGCAGGTTGAGGCCCCCATCGTGTCCTGGATTGTGGATTACCTGATGGGCAGACCACAGTATGTACGCCTACAGAACAGTGTGTCGTACAGGGTGGTCAGCAACACTTGGGGCCCCACAGGGGACTGTCCTCTCTCCCTTCCTCTTCACCCTATTCACCTCTGATTTCAACTATTGCACTCAGTCTTGCCACCTTCAGAAGTTTTCTGATGATTCAGCAATAGTTGGCTGCATCGAGAAGGGTGATGAGAATGAATACAGGACTGTTGTGGACAACTTTGTCACTTGGAGTGAACGGAATCATCTGCAGCTCAACGTGACAAAAACAAAGGAGCTTATAGTGGATACTGATCAGAAAGGCCAGTGATGTCGTGGGGGAGGAGCTGGACACTCTAACGACCGTGGCAGAGAGGAGGATGCTGTCCAAGCTTCAGTCCATCTTGGATAATGTCACACACCCTCTCTATGACACACTGGCCCAGCAGATAAGCACATTTAGCGGTAGACTCCTCTCACCCAGATGCACCACTGAGCGCCACAGGAAATCATTCCTGCCTGTGGTCATTAAACTTTATAACGCCTCCCTAAGAGAGTCAGACACCCTCCTGTAACCTGACTCAAACATGGACAGTCATTTCTTTTTTGTATTTCTTGCACATTATTTAACTGTATATATTTCATTTTTATTTATGTTTATATTTATATTTATATTTTGCTCTTAATAGATGTTGCTTGTATATTATATGTTATTTGTATATCTGGAGCTTGTAACAAAAATAATTTCTCCCTGGGATTATTAAAGTATTTCTGATTCTGATTTGGAGCTGCTGTAAAGCATTTCTGTTTCTGATTAATATATTATGCAGTCAGTTGTCCATATTTTAAGTTAAATGAATCAAGACAGATGTCACATTTACATGTCAGGGTGTGGTTATTATAGACACAGATTCAATATTTAAGGGTCATTTATTATCACAGTAACAATGTTACATACCAGCCCCCCCCTCCCAAAAAAATGTATTTTAAAAAAACACCACCACCACCACATCCATCCCCCACACTTTTGAAAAGCTTGCTACACCTCTGACTCCACTGCACTCACACTCAGCACTGGTTCCCCTCAAGGCTGCGTTCTGAGCCCTCTACTGTACGCCCTGTATACCTATGACTGCTCTCCAACTCACTATGGTGCTCAGACAACAACCTGACCCTGAATATCCAAAAGACAAAAGAACTCATCATGGACTTCAGGAAGAACAGACATGATCACACCTTCCTCCTCATAAATGGAGAACAGGTGGAGACTGTCACCACCTTCAGGTTTCTGGGCACCCACATCTCCGCAGACCACTCCTGGGCCTACAACATAAGGGCCCTGGTTAAGAATGCTAAGCAGCAACTACACTTCCTGCGTGTCCTCAGGAAAAACAAACTGGACACAAAGCTGCTGCTGGCCTTCTATCACTCCTCTGTGGAGAGCGTACTGACATACTGTCTGGGTGTGTGGTACGCAGGTTCAACAGCCGAGGACAGGAAGGTGGTGCAGAGGGTCATAAACACTGCCCAAAAGATCATCGGCTGCCCTCTGACCAGCCTGGAACACATAGCCACATCCTGCTGCCTCAGGAGAACCAAGGCCATCACAGGAGACCCCTCACACCCTGCCTACCCCCTGTTTGATCTGTTGCCCTCTGGGAGACGCTACAGGTCAACAAAGTCCCATACCAGCAGGCTGACAGACAGCTTCTTACCCTGGGCCATACGAACTACAAATACAAACAGATACACTCACACCCCTCCCCGACAAGAACAAACCCAATCTACCTCCTCCTACCTCCCTTTAGCACCTTAAAGGGCTATATATATATAATTTATTTATATTACTATTTGTTCTATGTGTTGCTTTTTTATTTGTTGCTGCGGGAGCACCCTCAATTTCATTGTACTCTCCTGTACAATGACAATAAAGACTATTCTATTCTATTCTGCAAGCTGCACCTTGAACTCAAAATACCAGAGCCTCTCCTTCTGAAGTCTTCCTGAGACCTGGTGGTCTGACCTGTACTCGATACAGCTGTTTATGACAGTTTGGTCAAATAATATGCATACACACAGGTTTTTGTTGTACTCAGTAATATCAGCTAGTCTAGACACAGTGACAAGGCACTGACCTCCTCCTGCAACTGTTCTGAGGCTCTATTCCATGGACACTGGACTCTATCAGAACTGCCTTGTTATCCTGCCACTTCCTCAAAACAACCTCTATCAGTTGAAATCTGACCCACTGCATTGCCATTAATTGCTAGCTGCTGGGCTGGGTAAACTTCAAAAATCACCACCAGACCGTTGGGAGCAGAGGGCTTTTTTTAAGATCATTTGTGACCTCATGTCACTGAGGTGGCTATAACTAGGACCCTCGTCTTCACCGCCCAGTACAACTGTAAATATTTACATATTTACATCAAGTACTATAAATATGCTAAAGCTCCTCTGCAGTGGTGTTAAGGCTCCTCGACAACAGGTGTGAACTTCAAATGATTCAGAAAGACATACAGCATTATGCACTTTTAACAAATGTATTATTAACCATATAAATCACCATGACCATTACTGTGTCGAATCAAGGTTTTCTTTTAATTTATATTGTACTTCATGTGTATGTGGTGATCAGGTCAGTTACCATAGTTATCTATACACTACAGCTATGGTTATAAACTATTCACACAAACCTATAGGCATAGTCTTTATCAATCCACTCTAACTAAACTTTGTTGAAACTAAACCTTGGCTGAGAGACAATCATTGTCTTGTTTGAAAAATTATTTGAGGGGAACCATTTTGTCTATTTTTTTGTCTGATCTGACTGGTTGAGGTTGCAGCTGGAAAACACAAGTTTTGTTTGTTTTCCAAGCTGCAGTGCATAAACACCACTACCTGTAAGCATTTATCAAACATTTAACATGAGTTGCATTTAAGTCTCACGTTTGTCAGGCACAAAGTCACAAACAGTGCTGTAAAGCAACAGACGAAGATTACCAAGACAGACAGACTACAGATAAACAGAATGCAAGCTAAAACATCAACCTAACCTTACTGTTGATAGCTGTCTTTGGTGTTTTTTCCTTGTCATGACCATAGTTCTACCTTGTACAAATTGAAAACATTAACACGCCTCTCTGATCAGATAGGGAATCAGTGTACGTTGTGGGTTCCTTGGATCGGAGTATGTGCCTGTGTAAGCGTGAGCATGTACAGCGAGGGGTGGGTAGGTTGACTGACTAGAGGTGAAAGGCACTTTGGTGAATCAACAGCACAGAATGTTAGACATCTGCAGTGAAAAATATATTCAGATCAAAATGAGACTATGGCACATACTGTTTAATTAATAGGAAACACTGCATGGTTTGGCATGTACTTCGATACAGGGGTCACTGTTCGATACAAGTTCAGTACAGCAAGAAAGATGTGCCAAAATGAAATGAGGCTAGGTTTCTTTAACTTTCAGTTGACAGTAGCACAGTTACAGTTTGTTCCACCTAGTTAAGATGTAAGAAATGTTTCTAATTGAATTTAACAAAGAAAACAAAGAAAAGGTTGTAGATTGCCTCTAAAAACAAGTAAATAAATCATTCCAGATTATAAACAGTTTATAGATATATTGGAAGTGGACCTGGTGCCATGAAGGGGCTTCAGGGGGCTTAGCCATGTCAGTTTAATTTTTTGCCCCGTTTGATCTTTATACATTCGACAGAGAAATTCCAAAAACAATAAAAATGTTTATGCTTAGCTGTTGTTTCAGGGCCAGGGAAGGTGCTGTTTGATGTGTAGGAGGACTATGTGCCATTCTGCTGTGCGCTCAGAATTAAAAGTTTGAGTCAGGCATACAGATTGTATAACATGCAATTCATGTGTAGTTTTGCTTGCAGTTAGTTTGTATGACAGACAGACAGCAATAGCAGTAGTAATACAGGGACTGTGATCGATAGTTTCTACCACAAACACGTCAAATATTTGGGTTGTCAGGGTCCCTCCTGACTGACCTGCTGCTGCTCTTCTTGGATTGCATTCCTCCTCCAGGGACTTTCTCACTGTTGGACTGTCTTAAGGGGGGTACACACTACAGGATAATAGGGCCGATTTTTGTCCCGATTTCCCCCTTACGATCAAGTCCAGCAAAGGCCCGATTATCTGATGTTTGCAAAGGACATTGTGTCTGATTTTCCTGTGGTGTGGGGTGTGTTAAGAGTGATTTTGTCCGGTCAGATCCTCTCGGAAGGCGTCGGAAGGAGAGATCGTAAATAATGAACATGTTTAATATTTGCGACTAGAAATCCTGTAGTGTGTGGGGTGTTCCAATCGGAGCCGAGCACCCACAGCGTGTGATGTACCGGGGGCCAGAGCGCACAGCACTGCTCTCGAAGCTATCTGTAATACTTCTGACAATTTATACTCACCTCCAACTCGCGCTGTAACGCATACAGCCCACACTCTCGCCGTCTCCATGACTTTTTCAGCCAGTAATAGGCGTAAAACAACCACCATTGCATCTTCCGGTTCGTCCGCCATGTTTGTTTACACTGAAGTCACGTTTGACCACGCGAGATTTGTAATATTGCGCATGAAGAACCTGATACTCTGCTGAAGAATCGGTTAGTGTGTGGTGTGCACTACGGAAAACACCACACACTATAAGATCAGCAGAGAGAGATCTTGTGCGATCTGTCTTTTGTTATCATCAAGTGTGTGGTCTCCAAATCTGTAAAGGTTTACAAAATCCTGTAGTGTGTACCAGCCATTAGGCAAGAGAGCACATACAAGCTAGGTGTCTGACAGCCAGGCTGTCCCTCTATGATGGAAAAAACCCACCAAAACTAAGTAATGTTCCTCGATCAAAGCTTGGTGCTATAATTTTTTGATTTCTAGTCAGATATTTTATAGAGTGATAGACATTGAATATCTTCCAAGACTACTTAGTGATCACTCCCCTTTGGTGCTGTCTGTATCCATTCCCGATAAGGTAACTGAAATGTACAGATGGAGGCTTAACCCTACACTTTTAAAACAATCCAAATTCTGTACTTTCATCAGAGAACAGGTTGACCTTTTTATTTCAACAAATTGATCATCTGGTCCTAATATTTTCATCTTTTGGGACACATTAAAAGCCTTTCTGAGGGGCCAAATTACATCCTACACAAAAGGGTTAAATGAGAAACACAGCGCTGAGCTTAACACTCTGGTACTACAAATTCAAACACTTGAGATACTATACCAAAAATGCCCCAACTAAGGACATATACACAGAGCCGGATTACATAAATGGACTACACTAGGCAGACTGTATTTTTTGGGCCCCCCTCCATCGATGTTATTTATGAATTGAAATCTGATGCTTACCAAAGTTACTAATAATGGGATAATTCCCATTTTACATAGCATAGTCGTTGGTTACAAGTTGTTTTTTTGTATGCCAAAATAAGTCATGTGTTGTATATTAAACAGACTATTTTTTTATTTTCATTATTTAAACGTTATTACACGGCTCTATTAAATGCTATTAAATTATCCTTATTTTATCCATTGCGAGTGTCATTGTTAAGGCAGTAGTACCAGTAAATCACCAATAGGTGTCAGCATTGCAATGTAAACAGAGCAAATCAGATAAATGTTGTAAGCTATTGCATTTTGCAGAAAATCTTTGAATAGTTAAATAAGTAGTCAAATATACAAAGACCGATACAATTTGCAGTTAGAGAAAGTGTGCTGTAGTGGTAAAGATGTTTATGTTCATGGAAAACCATCACCTCTCTTCCATTTTCTGGTATTCAATACTCAGCAGCTCAGCTCCTGGTCTGGACTGTTCAGCAGTTCTCTCCACTGGTCTGGACGTTTCTCTGGACAGTCTGCTTTACTAGACTGCACTCTAAAAGCAGATTTAATTACAGAAACATCGTAGAAAAATAAGCAATCATTAAATAACTTGATCCATACCTTATGTATGATCCAAGAACACATTTTTTCACTTTTCTTTACTAACCTGCTCAGACACGAAAACAAGCCTGAATTGGGTGAGCAAAAATTCTTCTCCCTTCTCCTGGAGCCCATATTCACACCTGTGATTAAGTACAGGAACAAGAAGACAAACATGAACCCTTCACATTTATCAAGACCATTTAGAAACTGTCCAGCAATAAATAATAATAAATAAAACGAGCAGCACTTACTGAGGAAACCATTTAGCATGCTCCACTCAGGGATAATCTTCAGCCTTCCAGCATCACAGGCCTCCATCGCAGCAGAAACACGTCTTGACAGCATCATCACGGTCTTGTGGAGAAATAATAAAATGTATACATGTTTGAGATTTGAATACACTTGGTTTGTTCCTCATATTTCATTTCATTATAGTAGAAAGTATAGCCCTATATTATACATTCAATTTTTATGCATCTTACATTTGCTTTTAATATTCACTTTACTTATTCAGATTTAGATTTTTAAATGGTAAACTTACATTTACAGATGTTTTCTCCTGAGTTTTGATGAGGCGAAGTCCTCGATAATGTCTTTAAAATCCAGGGAGGTTGTAAATCCATTCTCAATTGCCAACAGGGCAAAGGCATTCAGATGTTTTTCTGTTACTGTTGCTCTCCGGTATGTTTTCACTCGTTTCAACAAAGATAATGATCTTTCTCCTGAACAGTTTGCAATCGGTAATGTCAGATACATGCAAAGGCAAATGTCCACATTAGGGAAAGCATCCCTCAGGCCTAGCTCTAGGAGCTTCTTGTACATGGCCATGACTGATTCTTCATCTTTTACCATTGAGATGAACTGGCAAAACTCTGCTGTAAAGTCCTCCTCAAGATCCTGAGGGTATATTTTCTTCAGCTTTTCTGTGGCTGCACGGATTTGTTCAATGTCCATTGATTTTTTTTTGGTAAGGAAACCAAATTTCTCCTCCACATTTTTGTATGCGTCTTTGCGTCGTTTCAATTCTTGTGACAAGCAGTCACAGATGACATAATGTGTGTCAATCAGGAACGCTTCACGGCCTGAGTGCTGCACCTCTGGACCTGCAGACTCACCGAACATAACTTTCTTCACTCGTCTTCTTTGGTTATCTGCTTTGTATCCCTCTGTTGCTGTGAGAGTTTTGGCCTCTGCTTCATAGACATCAAAATCGTTTCTGGCCTGTCCTATGAACTCTATGACTGAACTGTTCAGAATAGGAACAGTACATACATCAATTTGTACCTGCTGCAATGCTTTGCTGGTTATATTGATTCTTCTCAGCAGGTCATCCCACACTACTGTCATAACTGCAGTTTCAAGGGTGTCCATCACTATTATCAATTGACACGCCTCATATTGAGCAGCTCTGGGGGTTCCATGGTCAACTTTGCTTTCATTCCATGCATCTTGAATAGCTTTGTAGCCAAATCTCAGAGCTTTTGTTGGATCAGCTCTCACAGACCACCTTGTGCAGGAAAGGCTCTTCAGTGTCAGACCTCGCTCACATTTTGTGAGGTGGGCTGTTAAAATCTCCCACCGCCGAGTTGAAGCTGAGAAAAAGTTGTAGAGATCTTGAATGAAGCCAAAAAAATGAAACTGCTTCTAGGCAAAAATTAAGAGAATGTGCAGTACATGGTATGAAGTCAGCATTAGGATTTTTATTTTTTATTCTTGCCTGCAGTCCAGAATATTTCCCTGCCATATTACTTGAATTGTCATAGCTCGGCCCACGACAGTCCATCAAATCAATGTCCAGTTCTTTTAACTCAGATTTGAGTGTTTCCTCCATATGTTCTGCAGTATGACCATGTAGTGGTATGAACTCCAAAAATCTCTTGACAGGCTCCCCACTGTTCTTCAGGACATAGCGAATGATCAAAGCGAGCTGATCAACATGTGTGATGTCAGGTGTTGAGTCCACAATGATGGAGAAATACTTGCCATCTTTAACTTCTTTTACAATGGCACGCAGAACCTTCTCAGCCATCAGCTGAATAAACTCATCACAAACTGTAGAGGACAGGTAACTGGTATTTCCCCTTTCCTTGTTTCCGTATCTGGCTAAATGTTCTGACAGTAGTGTATCAAATTGACTAATTAACTCCAAGCAGCCCAAAAAGTTCCCATTGTGGGGTGATCCTACTACCTCATCGTCCCCAAGGAAGGGCAGTCCTCGCGAAGAAAGTGAATAGGCTAGTTGCCACTATACGTTTCAAAATGTTGAGCCAGTATGCTCTCTCAGACTCCTGTTGCTGTACTATGTTTGAATCTATGCGTGCATTTTTATTTCCAAGTGAAAATAGACTCAGCACAGCAGTGCAATGATCCATACTATTCTCATGTTCATGCATGCGATGAGCACAGTTTTTCCAGTCATTAAATCCAGTGACAAATTGATTGTCTCTTATACTGAACAACTTGCAGCAGTAACAGAATACAGTGCCAGTAGACGGTGAGTACACTAACCATTTTCTTGACAGGGTTTCTCCATTTAGCTTTTTTCTAAAGAAATGTTCCTTAGTTAAGCTTCAGTTAACATCTCCATATTTTCTCTGTGATGCAGAGAAATCTCCAATATTTTGACAGGGATGGTTTAGTGCAAAGTACTCACGCATCCTGTCGTCAATTTGGTCCCACTTTGCAGGATCAGATGGATAGCTTGTCAATACCCTTGCTGGGTCGAGAGGCTCCATCAAAACTATATTGGGCTCACTTTTTCTGGCCGGCTGCTGTTCTTCCATCATTTTGTCATTCTCCTGTGATGGCACTGATGTTGAAGGCCCCAAAGCGTCTTCCGCTGCGTCTTCGGGCCGCGTCTCCGGGCCTGGCTCGGCCTCTGGCTCTGCTAACACTAGCAACTTCTGTATAGCCCCCGCTGTCTCTTCTTTTGCTCCTCTTCATTGTTTTTCTTTTTACGTTTTGCTGCACCTGAAAGCATCTTGAATGTTAGTCTACTCAAAAAACGACCTGGCTGCCTGCTAGCTTAAAGGGATAGTTCGGTTTTTTTGAAGTGGGGTCATATAAAGTACATATCTATAGTCGATATGTTTCCTACCGTAATCACCGATCAGCGAAGCCTCAGTTTGGAGAAGTAGAGAGCCGCTCCAGCCCAGACGCTCAGCTTTGTACTGCAGTGAACGGGGTTCAGCAAAAAGCTAAATTAACCACCTAAAACAAGGCTCACCAACATTTTTTTACACCAGTTCAAGTGTACGTTGTATAGGTAAAATTCACACCGCTTTACATCACTGTCAGACCGCGCTTTCTTTTGGCACTACATTTTCTCAACCACAGAACCTTCGTATCCCTACGCATTAGCGTAACTGGGCAACAGCTGATCTGCGAGCGGCGTCTGGACGAGAGGTTTACTTTCGATAAAAACGAAACTTAACTCTCCGTATCCTTCCGCATTAGCGCTCATGTGTAGAGAAACGGGGGTTCTGCGGTTGAGAAATTGTAGTGCCAAAAGAAAGCGCGGTCTGACGGCGATGTAAAGCGGTGTGAATTTTACCTATACAACGTATACTTGACCTGATATAGATTTTTTTAGGTGAGCCTTGTTTTAGGTGGTTAATTTAGCTTTTTTGCTGAACCCCGTTCACTGCAGTACAAAGCTGAGCGTCTGGGCTGGAGCGGCTCTCTACTTCTCCAAACTGAGGCTGCGCTGATCGGTGATTACGGTAGGAAACAGATTGACTATAGATGTACTTTATATGACCCCACTTCAAAAAACCCGAACTATCCCTTTAATTGTCCCGCTTACTCCTGACAGGCTGACCTCTGCACTTGACTTTTTAATTTTTTTAATTTTTTTTTTTTTTAGATTTTTTGGCATAGACACCTTTATTAAGCAGTAGACAGATAGGAAATATGGGAGAGAGGGATGTGACATGCAGCAAAGGACCTCCGACCGGAAACAAACCGGGGTCGGCTGAGTTTATGGCATGCGCTCTAACCACTCGACCACCTGCACGCCGTCCGCACTGGACTGGATATTTGTTTATTTATTTATGGTCCCTCTGTCTGGGACCCCCCCCCCCTGCCAATCAGGCCCTAGGCACGTGCCTAGTTTGCCTTTGCGTTAATCCGGCTCTGCATATACAGAGAATTGGTGAATCTGAAATTAAAATACACCACTATAAATACATATCAAGCAGAGAGGGCAATAACTAGGTCAAAACAACAATTCTATGAACTTGGGGGGAAAAGCACATAACGTGCTAGCATGGCAACCTAAAACTGAGGAAAGCAAATGAATAATTAATGCTATAGAAACACCATCCAAACCTTATATAACTTATAACTTATAATCCTACTGAAATTAATGAGGCCTTTAAAAAGTATTATACGGACCTTTATACATCACAATCGCATAGAGATGTATCTAAAATTGAGTCTTTCTTATCCTCTATTGACTTGCCATGTTTATCCGAGGAAGACAGGGAGAGTATGGAGAAGCCCTTTTCTAGTGCTGAATTGTTGGACACTATTAAATCAGTTCCTGTAAATAAATCACCTGGGGATGATGGCTTTCCATCTGAATTTTATAAAGAATTTCAAGACCTTCTTATACCACCATTGATGGAGGTGATCGAGCAAAGCAGGAGGGACGGGTGCTTTCCAGACTCTTTCTCTCAAGCTGTTATCACAGTTATCCACAAAAAAGGGAAAGACCCTCAAAAGTGTTCCTCCTACAGACCAATCTCACTCCTTAACACAGATTATAAATTAGTTACTAAATGATAGCTAAAAGATTAGAAAGGTGTCTTCTCCTGCTTGTCAACCCAGATCAAACAGGGTTATTATAAATAGACTGTCCACCAATAATTTAAGGTGTTTGTTTAACATAATACATCTTGCTAGCAAAAATGAGATACCAAGTGTGACTGTCTCACTTGATGCCGAAAAGGCTTTCGATATGTTTAAGTGGTCATATCTAATTTGCATTTTGGTTTTGGTGCTGGGTTTATTGATCTGATAAAAATATCTTTACAGATCCCCCCAGGCGAGATTTATTTCAAACGGGATCACTTCTGGCTCATTCTTGTTTTATAGAGTTTACTGCTGTTTACTAGGGAACTTTACTTACTCCAATCTTGAGACAAATTACGCTAAGAAACTTACAAAAATCCTTTTGACTGTTGCTAAGAAATGTATTCCAACTAGGGCTGCCAGGATTAGTCGACTAGTCACGATTATGTCGACTATTAAAATCGTCGACGACTAATTAAATAGTCGACGCATGTTTTTTTTGTTTGTTTTTTTTACTTTGTTTTTCTCTCAAAACTGCTGCGGCACCTTCCACGTTAATGGCTGCAGCCTTCCCGCAGGCTGCAGATCCAACTCCGCCCACATTACCATTTTAGGATCAGTGTGCCGGCCGTTTCTGAGTCCAACTTCCTCGCTGACTTTTCTCCAAGCTCTCTCCTGCTTCGTCCAACTCTCTGTGTATCTGTTTCTGTTTCTGTCCCGGAGCTCCCGAGTTCCGGTCTCTGTATGCGTATGGAGTGTAGTAGTATAGTACGGAGCTAACGAGCTGCGACAGCCGACAGCAGTGCTCCGGGTCTGCTCCCTGAGCTGCGTACCGCCGCTATACACGCATACAGAGACCGGACAATAAAGGAGAGTGCTTGGAGAAAAGTCAGAGAGGAAGTTGGACAACCTGCGAAGTTATGAAAATATGCCTGTTACTTGATTACAGCGGTCTGTTGTACTTTACTATGAACACAGTTGCACAATCACAGCTGATTTTCCCTCATACTGGCTTGTTGAGTTTACTCGCTTCGACTCAAAGGAGTCATTGTAGGAATAGTGATATTATTCACATGAACTGAGTTTATAGGGGAGACAGTGAGTGTAATAATTACATTCATGTGTCCTACATTTCCATAACTCTGCCTCGTATAGAATGATACAGAATGTGGTATTAACATATATTGCATCTTTTAATATAGCCTACATTGGCTTTAGGTTAGGAACAAGATTTGTAAACCATATTCACAGTATAAACTACTATAGAGGCAACAGACAGGGGGATCCAGCTAGCCCCGCCCTCTTTGCGCTTGCCATTGAGTCCCTGGCGGAGGCCATTAGAAGCAATCCTAATGTGGCTTTGATATTGGCACTGATACACACAAGATTTCACTTTTTGCGGATGATATCATTTTATTTTTGACCAACCCTGAACACTCTCTTTCTTACCTTAAGGAACTACTGGGTACATACAGCTAATTTTCTCAGAATAAGGTTAATCTTGACGAAAGTGAAATTTTGCCACTGTCTGTATTTGATTTCAGTAGAGTTAAGCATAAGTTTCCTTTTAAATGGTCTTCTTTGGGTTTTAAATATCTAGGTGTGTTCGTTGACAGTAACCTTAAAAATCTCTACAAGTTCAATTTAATTTAGTTTACTTAAGAAGGTGGGAGGAGATTTGAAAAAAATGGATGGACTTGCCTCTTACCTTGCTTGGCAGAATGTGGTATTAACATATATTGCATCTTTTAATATAGCCTACATTGGCTTCAGGTTAGGAACAAGATTTGTAAACCATATTCACAGTATAAACTACTCTGTATGTTTGATGCCAGAGACAAATGAAGGAAAGAAAAACCTAAAAAACCTTAAGTATTTGTTTTTGTGTTGTTTAGGCCAGTGCCTTATCCTTATTTTACTCAGTTGTTTGCACTTTATGCTACACAGTTAAAGAATTGTTTGTTGCTACAAGCTGCATATTTCATTAAAGGTTTAATGAACTATCATCTAAATTGTCTTTATTTTTAGTTAGCATATACCTTAAACACTTCAAGCTGAAAGCTAATGATGGTTATATAAGAGCAGCTGCATGCTGGTGCGATAAGCTGTATGTTTTACATTCAATTTACATATGATCCGATTAGTCGACTAATCGAAAAAAATAATCGGTGATTAGTCGACTATCAAAATAATCGTTTGTGGCAGCCTTAATTCCAACAAAATGGAAATTAGACCCCCCCCCGCCTTCCAATTAAAATGTGGCTCTATGAAATCAATAGCTGTGTGCCCCTAGAGAAAATAACTTATTGGATGCAGAAAAGAAATGAGACTTTTTACAAAATATGGCAACCATTTTAAATTTTTATGGAAAATCTACCAGAACACAAGGTCGACTAATTTCCTTGCACTCAACTTAGGCTTGACATGATCTATGAGCAATGATGCTACCCTTTGTTTCTCTCTGTATCTTCGAGTATCTTTGATTACTGTATAATGTGTTTTGTTTACTCATTTACTATTATTATTATTATTGTAAATATTATTTTACTTTTTTATGCTTCAGCCTTATTGTCCTGTCATTATGAGCTCATTTCATTTTTACTTTGCCACCTTATGGATAACGAGTTTTCTTTATCTTCTGATTTGATCTTTGATCTTAACTTTGTTCTTGAAAAAACCCAAAATAGAATAGTATTAAAAAAAAAAAAAAGCTTGGTGCTTGTGGAGGGGCAGTCGGCCAATGCGATCATTTGACAAGCCAAAGAGGATAATGTCTTTTCTGGGGAAAGTACAGCTGGCAAACCAGGCTGCTACAGTTGAAATCACACATGCTTATATCTCTTTCAGAAACTCTTTAAAGTTGTTGTGATTACCTGTTTCACTGTGACATAACAACCAAAGCAGAGTGTCCCTCCCCATAACTGCGGCCCATCTATTCTCGCATCAACCTTTTCACAATGTTCATAGTTTCCAAAAATATGAATCACTGAGCTTGTTTGTTTGTGTGCTCTGATTGCAAATTGTATTATTTCACTTCGAAAAATTAACCCTTACTTGTTTCACTCATTGCGTTGCATTGGTAAATTAATATATATGTTATATTATAACAATAAAAGTAGTTATATTTGTCTTTTTTAACTGTCTATATTTTCTTCTTGTAAGATATGATATAATTTTCCCCTGGGTTACTGTTTGTGAATCATCTATATCCATGAAGATTTCCCAATCTCTCCTTAAATATTTGTCAAAATTAGGGTCTCTGAGCAGTGAGGTGTTAAAGCTATGGAGACAAAATGAATGATTACTTATTACAAGTGGATGGGTGATGTTTTGGTTATCTCTTTATAAATGATTGATTTACTTAAGAGGAATAAGCCTATACGTGAGAATGCTGGATATAGTGGTGCAATGTAGTGTAGTAATGATGAATACAAAAAATGTTTTGCTGTTGGCTTATGAGGTTGCTAACTGTTGTCAAGTCCAAACACCTCCATATACTGTTATTGTTCCAATGGAATGCCATTTTTTGCTTAGAGTACCTGATAAGTCTATTGCTGGATTTACAACTATGCATAAAATGCCTCCAATGCTGTATTTGGAGCTTGTGAAATTACATAATGAAGTGAGGAATCTGTCAAAGAAGGGGAAAACATCTGTGATGTATCTGTAATTATGTGCTTCGGTCAGATTGGTATTGTAAATTGAAGTATTTAACACAATCAGTGTACTGTCTAAGTAAGTGATTGTTGAGATATGAGTTAATCAGACACAGTTTATGTCTTGAATTATACACTTGACTGAATTCTGGTGACTCTATGGTCCTTAGAATTGGAAGTGTGGGTCTTTCATCAGGATTTGTTGAAATGGTGCAACATTTGTAAGGAACATGCATTTGTTTTAAATGATTAAAAATGTTACAACATTTCGTTTAGGAGCCAATTCTTAGAAAATATAATTCAGAAGCATACGTCTTCAGCCGTATTAGTAGAAGTGTGTATGCGTGTTTACTGACTGCTGTCTCTATGGGAACCAGCTGAGATGGGAAAGGACCTGATTTAATTTTGACTGAGGTAAACAAATGCGTGTTGTCAGTTGTTAGGGTGCTGAGCTCAGTCATTATCACTAATGAAGTGGAAGTCTTCGTCTCTGCCTGATTTCAGCCATACTCCCCATCCACCAATCACACGTACACTCACATGCACACACACACACACACCCACTTTTTTAATCACTGTTTTTGACAGAATCGCTGAGGTCCAACTAAATTTGTTAGCTTCCTGGCATGCAATACATCTGCATACAATTTTTATAAATACTCATATTTATTATCACTTGTCAATACACTGCCACACTGTTTTTGTACACTGAATATGTTCATATGTATATAGGAGTTACATTTTTTCTATTCTATTTCTTACCTTTTTAATTATTTATTTCATATTTCACTATTATTATTGTTTTTTAAAACACTACTGTCCTTTTAGATCGCGAGGGAGGCGGGGGACATTGAGTCCGAATGGACCATGTTCTCCACTTCCATTGTTGACATGACTGTCCGGAGCTGTGGTCGTAAGGTCTCCGGGGCCTGTCGTGGTGGCAATCCCCAAACCTGGTGGTGGACTCGGATAACACGGAAGAAGATGGATGGATGGATGGACTACTGTCCTGTTGCTGCTGTGGCAAATAAATGCCCCCATTTGTGGGACAATGAAGGTATACTGATTATGATTCTGATTCAGAGGACAAGATCGACTGGCAGCAAAACAGCCCCACAGCATAAAGGCAGGAACACATGGGCCCAACCGTTGGACGTCTGAAGCGTTTGGAGAGACTCGGACGAGGTCGGCAACTAATATGTTCGGTGTGTTCAACCGCGTCGGAAGCTTTCGGAGCCGCTCGGACGTTGTCTGATCCGATTCAACATGCGAAAGTCTAAGGAGGTTGGCTGTCTGCCGGCTGAGCCACTGGATACTCTGATTGGCGGTGTAGTGACCTTTTGTCCTTAAGTGGTGGTTGACTGGAAGTACCTTCTTTTCCACTGACTGCCTTTGTGCAGCAAACATCAAACAAGGAGGGAATGTACCGAGGTTGAAGTTGAACTCAAAATATGTTTATTCCATCCAGTGTTGAAAGAGAAAATAAAGGACTTCAGTAAACAGTAACTGTAACTCAGAATATAACTTAGAAACTTAGAAAGATAGCAGCAACAAAGGCTATGGCCGTAAAAAAAGCTGTGTGCCTCCAATCAACTACACCTGGCCCTCTCCTGGCCAGGTTCTTATTCTTCCTCTCCTATGCTCTCCTCTCTGTCTGTAGAGGGTGACAAAGGGACATTAGACATGGCACACATTGGCACAGCACAGGGACATACATGCCTATTGTAGATCGGCTCCTACACACGGCCCCAATTGTATGGGGTGTGCAACAAAATACAATTACTAATAAAAAATAATGAATGGAGCCGATTAATTATATTCAATACAATTTTCATATTATGTGTGAAAATAAGATTAGAAAACACCTTAACTGAAACAGTTACTGGGGACAGGAATCGTCTTCAAGCAGCAGACATACTTTGATGATGGGTCGTTCAAGGACACTGGTCTTAGTCTTGATTTTCACAGACCGAACTAGGCCTTTGGCATCTGGCATGGTTTCCATCACTCTTCCCAGCATCCATGACCCTCTTGGTGCTGTTGAGTCGACGATCATCACAATATTGCCTGTCTGAATGTTTTCTTCTTACTTTTTTGTCGCTCCTGCAACAATAGCAAATATTCTTGGGTCCACCCCTTCAAAAACAAGTCAGCCATGTATTGAACTTGTCTCCATCGGCGCTTGAGGTACGTGTCAGACTTGTGAAAGACCCCTGGTGGCAGGACGGGTTTAGATTGTAAGGTCAGGATGTGGCTGGGTGTCAGTGCCTCCAGATCGTGTGGGTCAGATGACGTGGTGGTGATGGGCCGACTTTTGAGAATCGCTTCTACCTCGCACAGGATGGTATACAGGCCTTCGTCATCGAGCACTTGTTGGTGTAAAACTGACAATAGGACTTTTCTCACCATTCTGATGAGTCTTTCCCACACTCCACCGTGGTGTGATGCTGATGGAGGGTTGAAAGTCCACTTGATGCCACCTTTTAGTAGGGAATTCCTGAGTTTGTCCTGATTTAGACTCATTAGGGCTTCGTATAGTTCATTCTTTGCACCAACCAGGTTGGTGCCATTGTCTGAGCGGATGTGAGATACTTGACCTCTCTGGCATATGAACCTCCTAATGGCATGGATACACGAGTCTGTGTCTAAGGAGTATGCCATCTCTAAATGCACTGCCCTACTGGCCATACAAGTAAAGATCACCCCATAACGTTTGACCAGGCTTCTTGCTCTCTTTACTTGGATCGGTCCAAAGTAATCCATTCTGACATTTGTGGAAGATCAGGCATTAGCCGTTCTTGGGGCACGTCTGCCATTTTCTGCACTTTGGTCCTTCCTGCTACACGTCGGCACATGGTGCACTTGGTGATCACCTTTCTGGCTGCTGAGTTTGCGTTTGTGATCCAGTACATCTTACGAAGCTCAGAAAGCATGCCATTTCTTTATGGAAGTTAAATCATGTCATTAATCAAGAGCATAGATTTTCAGTTTGAGAGCATGATTTCATTCCTTTTCAGTGACACAGCTCCTTCGCGTGCTCAGATTTTTTCTCCTCATGCTCACATTTTGTGCTTGCATTTAAATTTCTTCTGCTTTCTTTCAAAATGTCTGCTTAAAGTACAAAATCACATGCCTGTGTTCACATTTCTCCTTGCAAACAAAAATGTCGCTCGCATTCAAATGTGCCCTCTGCGCGCTCAGGTCTAAGTGCACGCGCTCAGAACACACACCTGCTCACAGGTCAAGTTCTGCTCTCGGATCTCTCCTCTGCTCACGGATTTTTCTTGTGTATCAACACTATCAACCAATAGAAGGCTGGCTACTGTTGACCAATCAGATTATACCCGCTTCTTTGCGGATGCGTTCGCTGTACTTCAAGGAGCGTCGCATACGGGCGGGCACTCTTTCTACCGGGTTTATCTACTTCCGTCCTCCAGGCTGTTAAATGTGGTGGTTCCCTTTATTTTATGACGACTTTTCGAATAAAATATCAGTTAATCAATACACGAGCGCCCGTGCTTTTCATTACAATAGCTACATACATCAACATAAAGTAGAACAATAGCGGCTCTACTTTCGCCATATTAGCCAATAGCCAGCTGCCCAGGCAGCGGGATATGTTATATAGTATAAATAGTGAGCAGTGAGCATGATTGTGATGATAATACAGCGGTTAAGAACTCTTGTTCATATTACTTTTTGCATCATGGGACGCTGGTTCGCATCGCGGCCCGGCCGGCACCCTCGCTCGTGTAATGAATGAAAAATACTCTATCATCATAGCGTATTTTTCATTACACCTTTTTAAACACGTATGTTTACCTATCATCTCTTGTTAAGTGTTTGTCAGGGGGCCCATGAAGGAAGAAGAAGAAAAAAAGAAGAAAAAAAAAACAGCTGTCCAGAATTGCCACAGGCCCTGTTTTTGTGAATGAAATATCTGGGGGCGGGTCAGTACGGTAACGGCCTTGATGCCTGTCAGTCATGATGAGTCGCACCTCGTCACCTCTCTGAATCGTCTGCAGCTGAGCACTGTGATCCATGTTTCTCTCCCCGGCCGAGCGAGCTATCATACCGTAAAATACCTGCCTGGGTAGCTGGCTATTGGCTAATATGGCGAAAGTAGAGTCGCTATTGTTCTACTTTATGTTGATGTAGCTACTGTAATGAAAAGCACGGGCGCTCGTGTATTGATTAACTGATATTTTATTCGAAAAGTCGTCATAAAATAAAGGGAACCACCACATTTAACAGCCTGGAGGACGGAAGTAGATAAACCCGGTAGAAACAGTGCCCGTCCGTATGCGACGCTCCTTGAAGTACAGCGAACGCATCCGCAAAGAAGCGGGTATAATCTGATTGGTCAACAGTAGCCGGCCTTCTATTGGTTGACAGTGTTGATACACAAGAAAAATCCGTGAGCAGAGGAGAGATCCGAGAGCAGAACTTGACCTGTGAGCAGGTGTGTGTTCTGAGCGCGTGCACTTAGACCTGAGCGTGCAGAGGGCACATTTGAATGCGAGCGACATTTTTGTTTGCAAGAAGGAGAAATGTGAACACAGGCATGTGATTTTTTACTTTAAGCAGACATTTTGAAAGAAAGCAGAAGAAATTTAAATGCAAGCACAAAATGTGAGCATGAGGAGAAAAAATCTGAGCACGCGAAGGAGCTGTGTCACTGAAAAGGAATGAAATCATGCTCTCAAACTGAAAATCTATGCTCTTGATTAATGACTTGATTTAACTTCCATATTTCTTCCGCTGTGGCCTGTGCGCTCGTGTATGTGACGTAGTATCAGGGAAGAGATTGGGGGATTTTTGTGCAGGATGATGGGATGTTTTACCTGTTCAGGCATTGCTGCACAGTTGAGTCGTCCACCAACTCTTAATAAGCCAATGTCCAACACTGGATCCAACTTGAATATGCAGCTTGTTTTTTGCACACAAGATGGCGCTGTTTGTAACTTTGCCAATTCTTCAGGGAATGTTTGACTCTGGCTTATTCCAATGATGACCTTCTCAGCCTCTTCCATGTCGTCTACAGTGATGTTTTGACCACTCACAGTGGAATTGAATACTTGCGTTTTTGAAGCAACCTTTTTGCTTCGGGAACATGTAGTTACACCAGTTCCCTTGTGTTCCATTTCTTTTCTTTGTTTTGGAAGTTTTCTCAGAACATCTTTGAACTTCAAGTATCATGCCACTGCCTTCTTGAGTCTCAGCCAATCTGAGAAATGTGATAGCAGCTGGTTTGTTGGGCTCTGTTTGTTAGGAACATTGGTTGTATATGAAACAACTTTTCTTTTGACCTCCTGGTCATCCACTGGATTGAACCGTAAATCAATGTCGTGAGCTGGCCAGTCATTTTCAGAATTCGTGAGAAACATTGGACCTTGTATCCATTGTTTGCAGTCGACAAATTTCTTGGCACTTAATCCTCTGGATGCATAATCAGCGGCTGTGAGCACCATCCTAGGTACTGTGATCTGCTTCAAGGGAGCCACTCTTCCTTTTCCCATCATAAATGAAACAGACACCTCCCCTCTGCTGTTTTTCGTCTGCAGGTAGCTCACAGTGCCATATCCATCCTCACTGGAGTCTGAAAAGTGATGTAGTTGGAAGCTTGTTGGTTCTCCAAAGTCTTTTGGTTTGATGCAGCGAGGCACACTGAAATCAGTCAGAGTTGTCAGACTAGATGTCCAGTCAGTCCATTTTTTAGATGTTGCTTAGGGAATTGTCTCATCCCGTCCATACTTTTGTTTGCACAGTTCCTGGAGCGTATTTTTCACAGGAAGGGTTAGTGGGGCTAAAAACCCAAGTGGATCATAAACTGAACTTACAACAGACAGCATTCCTCTTTGAGTGAGTGGCTTTTCTTTCAGTGTGATTTTGAACATGAATGTGTTGTTTTCAACATTCCACTGTAGTCCCAGTGCCCTTTCCATGGGCAGTTCCTCCTTATCCAAATCCAACATTTTAACTTCTTTGACTCTGTCTTCCTCGGGAATAGCAGAGAGCACGGTGCGGCTGTTACTCACCCACTTTGTGAGATGAAATCCTCCCATGTGACAGGCACTTGACAGGTCTTTGACTAGTTGTACGGCATCTTGTTCTAATGGCATTGACTTTAGGCAATCGTCAACATAAAATGTATTATTAATGGTGCCTATTATTTCTGGGTGAAAGTGAGCCCCGTTGTCCTTTGCTGTTCTTTTTAAAGCAAGGGTTGAGCAGCTGGGTGATGAAGTAGCTCCGAATAGGTGAACCAGCATGCGATGTTCGACTGGGCTTTTACTGACATCACCATTAGAAAGTCAATGTCATTTGCAGACACCCTCACTCGATAGAACATTGAGCGGATATCTGTCATCACAGCCACTGGCTCCTTCCTAAATCTCAGCAGCACTCCGATTAGGCTGTTTGTCAAATCAGGGCCTTGTAGCAGCTCAGAGTTGAGTGACTTTCCTTGGTAGGATGCACTGCAGTCGAATACAACTCTTAAGGTTTGCTTTTTGGGGTGATACACACCGTGATGTGGAATGTACCAAACTCTCCCGTCTGTCTTTTCAAGCTGCTCTGATGGTACCACTTCAGCATAGCCCTTTTCGGTTACATCAGCCATAAAGTTAATGTATTCTTTCTTGAAGTGTTCATTCTTTTCCAATTTCCTTTTCAGCCCTAGGAGGCGTTGTTCTGCAACTGAACCATTATTTGGCATGACAAGGACATTTCTCCTGAAAGGCAAATCCAGGTAATAGTGTCCATCTTTCAGTGTTACACTACTATTTGCACATGTCATGAATTTCCTGTCTTCCATGGACATCTCAGGCTTATCCTCAGATGCCTTCTCACTGAAGTCTTGATTATGTTGGCTGATCAAGAGCTGCTCCACTTTGGCAATTGAAGATCTATTGCACTGGACAGTTTGATGGCAGGCTATTTCTGTGCCATCATGACGTCCGAGCGGTCCATTGACAATCCACCCCAAACGTGTTCTCACAGCAAACGGTCCATCTCCTTTGCTGTTTATTACCTCCAATGGCTCTATAACTTTTGGGGCATCTGTTCCAATCAGCAACCCCACTTCAGCATTAATGACAGGAATGTGCACATTATTCAGATATGACCATTTGGAAAGATCCTTCTTTCTGATTATGTTATCTTTAGTTACAGGCATTTCCTTCTGTGTGTATACTTCAGGCAAAGCAATGAAATCTGATTCATCCAATCCAGAGATTTCAAGACCTGTGACAAGGTGAGATGTCACATTCTTCTCCTGGCTCATGGTACGCAGCATAATGTTTGTCTTTCTGCCTTTGATGTTCAAGTTTGACATTAATTGCGTTGTACAGAAACTAGCAGTACTGCCAGGGTCAAGGAAGGCATAAGTTTCAATAATCTTGTCACTTTTGTAACTTTTGATCTGGACAGGAACAATGGAAAGTGTGCTGTCATTGTTACCGGCCCCAATATGGCTACAAGATTGGCAGGTGACATGTGAAGTGTTTTTGTCTCCATCTGGTGGACTTTGCTCTGTCCCTGGGCTTGTCGTCTTCTCCTTGAACTGTATGTGTAGAACTCCTGGGTGCAGTTTGTTATAACAATCCCATTTGAGGCGCCTTTTATGGAGGACTAAACCTGACATAAATAAATGCATAAATGCATGTATAAATGCATGTATAAATAAATAAATAAATAAATGCTGAAATAAATAAATACATGTATAAATAAAAAAAATGCTGAAATAAATAAATACATGTATAAATAAATACATGTATAAATAAAAAAAATGCATAAATAAATAAATGCTGAAATAAATGAATAAATAAATAAATGCTGAAATAAATGTATAAATAAATAAATAAAAGTATAAATAAAAGAATAAATGCTTTTTATTTATTTCTACATTTCTGTTCACCTACATTTATTTATCTCTGTATTTCTGTTCACCTACATTTATTTATTTCTGTATTTCTGTGTCCATATGTTAATGAGGAGGTAGGAGGTCCTAACCTCAGTCAAGAGCATGATTGGTCAAATCGGAGAGCCAGACAAAAGCAAACTATTCCTGATCCCAAGCCTTGCTCTCTGTAACGTTGTAAACCAGCTCCAGTTAGCTTAATGGCCTCAACCATAGACAGTGGCGCTGCGAGAGTCTGCTGGGGCCCTAGGCAAAAAAAAAACCCGGGGCCCTTCAACCAGCATTCATCACCATTATTTTATAAATACTCTGACATCAAAATATTTTTATGAAATCTCAAAATGTTTTTATTTCACTAGAATTTTCAAAATATACATATAAATAACAATAAAACCAGAACAATAAATAACTCTCCTCTCTCCAGGTCTGTCCCTCTCTTCTCCTCTCCTCCTCTCCTCTGCTCTCCAGGTCTGTCCCTCTCTTCTCCTCTCCTCTCTCTGAAAGACAAATGTAAGATAAGTGGAGATGTAGTTAGAAAACCTCATTTAGTCATCAATACATGAATTGTAATAATTACATAAAATAAATTGATATTTGCCTTTTCCATTTTCCTCCTCTCCAGGTCTCTCCTCCTCTCATCTCCAAGTCTCTCATCTTTTCTCTCCTCTCCTGTCTTGACGGAACTGATATGACAAAAAAAAAACAGCAAAAAACAAAAAAGCAGGGTAGATATTGTGATAACAAATCTTTAGAGGGCATGGCATAAAGAAAGGTTAACAATTAAAGTGGAATTCTGTACTTACAGTTTTCATTATCAGCATTTGGAGGAGGCTCTTCATCCTTCTCTTTTGCTCCTGTCAAAAACTTGAATAATGATCCTGAGGAGAGATAACACAGTGATATAGTATATGATCCTTGTTATAGGAGCATTTTAATAAAGTCAATTAAAAATGATTTCACATTATAGAATTAGTTATAGTTTTAGTATAGTATTCATAGCTAGGGTTGCAATGTTGTGAGATGTTCACAGTACAATAAGGTTAACCCTCTCAGAAAGAAATCATGGTATATGGTATTACACAATTTTTTTAATCATTATTATCAGTTACAATGACCCTTTAAGGACTGAAAACATAAGGGTTTTTTCGTTAAACACACAAAATATGTCCTGATAGACAACTTGAAACCATTTTTCTCTGTCTGGTTACATTTACATTTACAAGTTTACATTTCTGCTTGCTACCTAGCTTAGCTAGGTTTAGCTAGCAAGTGACTCAGAAAGTTCGTTAGCTAACTAGCATTAACTGACATGTTGGAACAGGCTGACAAAGTCGAGCTTGGTAACGGCCGCTGGCGCTGGTCACTCACGGCGGACGTGGTCACGGCCAGCGGACAGCTTGACCGCGTCCGCCGTCGGACATGGACGCGGTCACAGCCAACGGACAGTCGGCCGTGACCGCGTCCATGTCCGCCAGCTAGGCATGTCCGCTAACGTTAGCTAGGTTACGTAAATAAACGCCATTTACATTTAGTCTAACGCTACTTTGGCTGAAGTTACCAGCATTCAGTTATTTAACGTTACTGACACTTAATCATCATTATCTGCTCCACACTTACCACTGTCTTGCTTTCTTTTTTCTTCTTTCTCCTTTTTTCTCTTTCTTTTTTCGTGCCCCGAGAAATAACTCCTCTTCATCTTTCTTCGTGGACGCCAACTTCGATTACTGACGTTAATGTCAACGTACGCGTGTCATCCAAATTAGACGGGGATGACGTGGGGCTCCTTTAGGGAGGTTTCCTACTGACATGTAAATCGTATTTTGGGAATGCAGTGGGGGCCCCAGTCTACAACCATAGACTGTATTATTTACCATTGTATGTATATTGTTGTGGGGTACAGCTTGTCAGACTTCGGGGCCCCGTAAATTACGGCCTGGGCCCGGGGCGGCTACAACGTGAGACATTGTTGTGGGGTACAGTTTGTCAGACCTCGGGGGCCCCCTATCGGCCGGGGGGCCCAAGCAGTTGCCTGCCTTGCCTGTTCACAAGCTGCGCCTCTGACTATAGACATAAAGTCTTTATATGTATATGGCCAACTGGCGTTCATTTTAACTTGCAAGGGTCCCAGATGTGCAGGTGGTGTGGTTTTGAGAATCCTGTCTTGAGAGAGAGGGGTCCTCAGCCATGTCCGCTAACCAGGAGTAACATTCTGCTCATCGCTCCAAGTCATGTATATGTGTATTCGTTTTGACGTGGCTTGAACACTTCTATCCACACAGAGATGCCGAGGCTGCGATTTGCAAACCACTGTTAGACGAGCGCTACAGAGCACAAATCATCTAAAAGTGCATGTTGTCGGTCTCATATCTTTGTCGTGAATCTCTGTACTCTCAAACAACTCATGGGTGGAACAGTATTAAGCATTCGTTCACGCTGAGTGGCTCGAGAGCGGCGTGGATACCGCTGTTAGCTCTTATGTTAGCTGTTAGCAGTTAGCTGTTAGCTTTTAGCTGTTGGCTGAGAGCGTAGCATCCAGGTTAACTGTTGACACGTTACCATCGAGAGTGAGATATATGTCTGGGCTTTCCTATGAACCATTGTCGCTACTGGTGTTTGTATCACAGGTTGATCTGGACGTCTCACGATTTGCCACAGCTGATTGACCTCACGCTGAGCTCGGGCTGGATGTCAACGTACTCTGCAGGCTGTTTGACCAGCAGGCTGTATGACAGTGTACAGTTTTCACACTGACTTAGCTTAAGCTTAATAACGATGTATGCGGCTCGGAACGATGGCTTTAAGTAACCATTTAAACACAGTGCGGAATGAAAAATACCCGATGGTAACCAGTGTCACAAGGTAACCTGGACGCTGCGCTACAGCGAGCAGCTAACAGCTAACATAAGAGCTAACAGGGGTCTCCATGGTCTCCACGCCACTCTTGAGCCGCTCGGCGTGAACAAATGCCTCAGCCTGTTCAACCCATGAGTTATTTGAGAGTAGAGAGATTCACAACAAAGATATGAGACCGACCACATGCACTTTTGAATGATTTGTGCTCTGCAGCGCTCATCTAGAATACACATACATACATGACTTGGAGCGATGAGCAGAATGTTTTTCCTGGTTAGCGGACATGGCTGAGGCTGACCCCTCTCTCTCCAGACGGGATTCTCAAACCACACCACCAGCACACCTGGGACCCTCGCAAGTTAAAATGAACGCCAGTCAAATTCATTACTAAACCAGAGCTACATGAACAAATGTCAATAACTGCAGCTAACAGTTAGCTGAGCGGGCTTGCTGGTAGCCAGCAACATTCCTCTACAGTGTACAGGAATCAGCGCCTAGTAAGGCAGAAGTAGTAGACCCTCATCGACCACACTCCTGTAACCAATCATGCTCTTGACTGAGGTTAGGGTCATTAACATATGGACACAGAAATACAGAAATAAATAAATGTAGGTGAACAGAAATAAATAAATGTAGGTGAACAGAAATGTAGAAATAAATAAAAAGCATTTATTCTTTTATTTATACTTTTATTTATTTATTTATACATTTATTTCAGCATTTATTTATTTATTCATGTATTTATGCATTTATTTATTTATTTATGCATTTATTTATTTATACATTTATTTATTTATTTATGCATTTATTTATGTATTTATATATTTATTTATGCATTTATTTATTTAAACTTATGTCAGGTTTAATCCTCCATAGCCTTTTGCAATCCTTGGTCCTGTGTCTTGTGACAGTGGGCTGGTTGAGCTGATGAGTCAATACTTGTGGCAAAACTTCCTGTTGATTTGGGCGTAGGGGGGCTGAGCTTTGAACTTACCTCTTGTTTGACTTGATGTGGGAGTGAGTCTGCAGTAAGATTGCCAAAGATTGGGTCAGAGTAGATTCGAACTTGCTTGTCACATAAATCTACAAGATCCAATAACCTCACTCTGCCATGTCTCCTCTCCTGCAAATCACAAGCAAGTGTTCTCTATTTTTCACGCACTTTGAATGGCAATTTGAGTGCTATAGCCTTAAGATTGGATGCCACATCCAGCTCATCCATATATGCCATGTTTTGCATTGAGTTACAGCAGCCTCTGAGAAACAGTGAGTATGCTTGTAGAGCTTTTGGATCTTCAGCTTTGATTAAAGGCCAGCTTAAAGCTCGTTCTATGTAGGCACTTGCAATTTTGTATTTGTTACCATAATTATCTTGCAACAGTTTTTTGGCATTTTGGAAACCCCTATTAGGATCCATATATCGACAACTCGTAACGAGGGCTTGAGCTGGACCTCTTGTGTATTGTTCAAGATATACAGTTTTTCCTCATTACACTCTACTTTAGACTCAATTACTTTCTCAAATGATGCAGTGAATGACTGGTATTGCATAATATCCCCATCAAAGATAACAGTGACTATTTTTGGCAGAAAGGCATTTTGTTGTTGCTTTACAAGGAGAGTTGTGAGGTCATTTTGCCTTTCAAGGACTCTGTGGAGTTGTTCAGACCCCACAGCTCTGCGGACTTGACCAGACCCCACAGTGCCCCTTGTGGCTCCTGGGGTTGATGCAGTGTGTTGAGAGCTGGCACTCTGCATTTGAGATGTACTTTGAGCTGGTTGTGCTGGTGTTCTAGAGGAGATAAAGGAATGAAATCGAGTTTCAGTCTTTGGTCTCACACTTGCGGTCTGTGTTATAGTTGGTGCTGCAGTTGGTAAAGCAAAATCTTTTAATTCAGTTTCGGTTCCATTTTTATCCATCATTTCCTTTAAGTACTCATTCATGCCATCCATGCTTGTATCTGCATTTTCCAGAACTGAAATTTTGGCTGATGTTGCTGTCAGTTCTCGCTGAATATCCAACATTTCCTTTTTCCTCATTATTTGTTCCTTCTGAAGATTCAACTTCTCCTCTTCCAATTCCAATTCATGCTTTTCCTTAAGAGCTGCTGCTTTTGCCATCAATGCTGCCCTTTCAGCCTCAGCCTGGACTCTTTCACTTATGATGCTCACTTTTGAGCTCCCTTTTGACTTAAGACTTGTGACTGAGGCCGCCTCTTTTTGATCAGCGGCAGGTACTTTTGGATTAAAGCTGTCCATCCACTTAGAAAGAGAATCAAGAAATTCACAAATAATTTCCCATTTGGGTTGGTACCATGTTTTGGTATCATTTTCACGCTCTTCTTCGTTCAACATTTGCTGATATTGTGTGTGAGCATCTTTAAACTGTTGCAAAGTGCGATTATAGGTGGAAGCATTTGCTTTAACCCAAGGAACATTAGTGGCATCTTTCATCTGGTCTCTGATTATATTCATGTACCGAGTGAGTTGACCCACTTTACTTTTCCGAAGTTTACGCATTTCTTTTGTCTCATTAGTCAGACTATCTTTGTTTCCTGAATCCTCTGCTGAGTCAAGTGAGGCAGACTCAGTAGGCAGACTTTGAGAGGCCGTTTCTTCCGTCATTTTCAAGGACCTCAATATTCAGTGTTCATTTCATTTCATAGTTCAATCATGTTCCGTATTCCATCTTTGTATAAAAGCATGTCATGATAATTTCATTCGTCCATTAGTCCATTAATGCAACACAAAATCCATTATTTCACATGTCCATAGGCGGCAAAGTTCATTGTTGGGTTGCAACACAGTTCACCTCTTACATACCACTCTCCTTGGCTTTTTGCTTCCAATCCAGAAATCCATCAAACAATCAAGGAATCCATTTTGTCCATTTAGTCCTGTACTCCTAAAAGGCAGCTTTTTTACCTTTGTAGTGACCTTTTGTCCTTAAGTGGTGGTTGACTGGAAGTACCTTCTTTTCCACTGACTGCCTTTGTGCAGCAAACATCAAACAAGGAGGGAATGTACCGAGGTTGAAGTTGAACTCAAAATATGTTTATTCCATCCAGTGTTGAAAGAGAAAATAAAGGACTTCAGTAAATAGTAACTGTAACTCAGAATATAACTTAGAAACTTAGAAAGATAGCAGCAACAAAGGCTATGGCCATAAAAAAGCTGTGTGCCTCCAATCAACTACACCTGGCCCTCTCCTGGCCAGGTTCTTATTCTTCCTCTCCTATGCTCTCCTCTCTGTCTGTAGAGGGTGACAAAGGGACATTAGACATGGTACACATTGGCACAGCACAGGGACATACATGTCTATTGTAGATTGGCTCCTACAGGCGGTGTGCTAGCGAATCAGCGCGGTGTGTGGGAGGGGCAGAATACTGTGTGCGCACTGGTTTTCTAGGCACTCCGTTCCGTCATTTCTTGTTTTCATGTTTTGGAGTACTGGCATGAGACTAGCTGTTATAATGTCCGTTCAGGAGTAATTAATCTGTGTTCATTTGGTAATGCCTCGATGCATGTTTAGTATGCAACTGTTTTTGTCTGAAATAGATAAGTTTCATTTTGATCAAAAGTAAAGAGAGTTGCGTGCATAAACCTCTAGTCCGACGTCTTTAACACTAGAGCCACCCGCTTATTGCATCTCGCGCAAGCACAGATTGTACACACTACTGTGGAGTAGGCAGCATGTCGAAGCGGTGAGTTCAATGCAGAGATGTTCACAAGTCTTTTTTTCAAGTCCAAGTCAAGTCTCATGTCTTTATGGGGTGAGACTATGTCAAGTCTCAAGTCTTTGGTCACGAGTCCAAGTCAAGTCTCAAGTCTCTAAAAAATAAAAGTCTTATGTCTCTTCTGGTTATAATGAGCCGTCTCTCATATGCTGTTATCCGGTCCCCTAAGAATACTGCACAGCTATATCCAAGAAATTCAAAGCATTTACTGTATTATTGTCACTCCTTTATCTATTAGCATACAGTATCAGTACTGATTAGTTGTTTGTTACATATATGATCACTTTAAACAGGCTATTGCAATGCAATATGAAGAAAACACACAATAAATGTTTTCCTTTAAAGGAAACTGTATTATTGATCATGAACATACAGTTACAGAATAGCTTGCCCCCTATTGTGCAGGCTCAGTGGGACCAGACTAAGAACAAATATAGAAAATGTTGCACCTCACCCAGTCAAAGACATTGTAATTAACATCATTCCAATTAGTGCAAAACATCCCACTTTAGCTAAATGCAAACAACTTGTAAGCAAAACACTTAAAGGAACTTTAAACACTTGTATATGTTACTTTTGTGTTATGTGCAATTAAAAATTTGTTCACAAAAAAGCAAATATGTTGCTGCCATATTATCTGAAATATACTGTAAGTCTATAAACTGATAAACTGGTGATACATGACTAGTTCTGTTCCAAAAGGCACCTTGTATGACAAAAATGATTCCTTGCTTAAAAGTGAAAAATGAAATATCACTGGAGTGATTTGCTATCTTGACAATCAACAGTGTTGTTTTGCCTAGAACAAAATATTGAACAATAATAAACTTGCAATAAGATCAGAATGGTTTACCTTATTCTTCTCTTAATACACTGTATGGTAAACATTAACAAACTTGTAGGTGTCCTCCAGTGGCCTACTGTAAGACCTAGAAAAATATTATGCAACAGAATGGTTACATTTCAAAAAGATCAAGCAGGACAGTGTCCTTGCACTAAGTCTGGCTCGGTGAGGGCGCATTATAAGGCCTCCGTGACTACCCTCTCCACTGGTGCACTGGTGGCTGGAACAGCGAGCACTCTCATAGTTGCAAGATAGAGCCTCGGGAACACTTTGGCATGCCTTTTCCAGAAACCTAGGCAGTCCACTTCTTCTTCATCGGAGGACACCTGTATGTAGCGAATGAGCTCAGCCTTAACAGATGATACAGGGTCATCCTTCTTGTTGCTTTTCTTCCTGTAGCCAGTGAAAAGCCGTGGAGTTTTAGCAGGTGGCTCATCCTTATCATCCTCTCCACTACTGCTCTCAGCAAGTGTGGTGACTTTCCGAGCCTCTGCCAAGACAAGGTCTGAAAAAGTTGCACAAAAAACATGGTTAGTTACAATATTATGAAGTTGATTGATATACACTACACAGTGGTGATGGTTAAGTTAATGAACTATAAGTAAGTCTGAATGAGATTTTACTGATGTTTTTGAAAGCGAGAAAATATTTGTGTGCCTGAAAAGTTGGGAGGAGGAGGAAATATATTCAATGTATTAAATTAAGCATTAATTTGGTGCCTAAAAACTTTAAGCCCTGAATGATAATAATGTGATGATAATGTGTTTGGAGATGGTGTGCATTCACCTACCTATTATCATCTCCTTCACCTCACTCTTGACTTCATCTGGTGCGAGGACATCTTGCTCTAGCCAAATGAAGCAAAATGATGGGTCGAGTAGTGCAGACATCATATAGACCATATCTCCAAATGGAAGTTCTCCTGCAGGTTGAGGTGAGTCATCCATTCTGACATTTGAAAAGACCCCATGGAAACGGCGTTGCACTTACTTCTAGAGAGCTGTCACAAAACTGGCCAGATGCTGAGTTGTATTCAGCATACTGTTGAGGTGGCTGTTGAGTGAGAGAACGCATGGCAGAGCTGCACTTAGAGTCTCCCCTTGTGTGAGGTCTGTTGCTTGAAGAAATGGGGCCAAAATTTCCACAAGCTCTTTCAACTGACTCAGTTCTCTGGCTGATAAGCACAGGCCTTTATGTCCTTGGGCTTCCAGAAGAGTGTTTAGGCCTTGAGGATCCAGGTTGCCTCCACAAAGTGGAGTGTTGTATTCCATCGGGTTGATATGGCTGAGGGGATGCTGCGATTGGGTCCATACTCTCTCTCAAATGCTTCCTTCAGCCCACAAGTAGAATGAAGAAGACTGCAGAATTTTGTAACTTTTGCCATTGCGCTATTCGGAGTCTTAGTCTCTTTCAGTCCATCGCGCACCACAAACTGTAATGAATGTGCAAAACACTGTAGGCGCTGTTGACGGCAGCTGCTCTGGATAGTTTCCACATCGTCCTGGAAATTCTCACTTACATCCTCCCATAAGTTGCTGTTTTTTCAGGTTGTCTTCAGCATCTTCACTCTCAGTTGTTGTTGCAGAGGGGAAACAAACTGTGAAGGCTTTCCTCATATTTGATGCTTTGTCACAGATAATGTAATCTAATTTGTGTTTTATATTGAAGTTGTCACATATCTCCTCAAATTTCTCACTTATTCGTTCTCCAGTGTGTGACCCTGTAAATTGTTCACAACTTAAGAGAACTGTCTGCAGGCTTGGGCTGTTTTTCTCTATCTCCATGAAGTGGGCTGTTACCCCTAAAAAGCCACACATGCTTCGGTCAGTCCAAATATCAGGATTCAGACACATTGTCTGTCTTTTCTAGTTTATATTTGATCTTGGACTCTTTGTCTGCTGCTAGCTCACTCAGACGTCTGGTTACGGTGCTTCGACTTACTGGACAGTATCTCTCCTCTACCACTGACATGAAATTTTTGAAGCTGGGCTTGTCAATCAAAGACAGAGGCAGATTGCATGAAATGATGAGGTCCCTTATTATGGATTCTGGGATGGCCTTCTGCCTGGGATGGCCCTGGCTGTATATCTGCACACCTGGTTTAAAAAGGAGTCAATGCTGCTCTGTCCCTCTGCACTGCCCCTGGCCACTTTTTTTGCTTTGCTGAATTCAATAAACCTGTATGAACAACGTGGAAAAATTAGGCTGTGAATTATAGTAATAAGATCTGGATGATATAGCTAATATTTTTATGTGTAGCAAAACACATCTGAAACCACATGTTTCTGAGAGAAGAACTGGATCTAAACTAATGATGCAGGCTATATATCAATCTTTTATTTCTGATTATAGAGAAAAAATAAATGGACTAACTCGGGGTAACAGGAAAATATTGCTATTTCCTCAGGCCATTAGACTCCTGAACCAGAACTCAATTTGACCACTCCCCACCAGGACTCAGCCTGACACACACACATACACACACTCTTGCACATATTTTCATTTCTGATAACATGATTTAGAATACATTATTTACATCATATTAGTTTGATTTTATTCACATTTATCTTATTTATTCTATTTATAAGGCCAGTTTAGGAGTAACCAGGAGACATTTCACTGCATGTTACTCTGTGACTTCTGTATGTGACAAATAAAGTAATCTCGTAATCTTGTAAATCTAATATTATTAGTCATGCACTAATAACTAATCGTCCAATCTCAGTTATAGTTAGCTACATCTGCTGGACATTAAAAAATTAACACCATTCAGATGCTGGTAAATCATGCAAGTGGCTGGTACTGTATGCTGCACTCACCAGCCAGAATAACAATGGTAATCTATTGAGTGGCTGGGAAAATTTCAACATTCACTAGTCTAGCCATGTTGCCAGTGGACAAACAAGTTAAAAGTTTGCACTCTGCAACCGTATTGTTTAATTACTCTGGGTCTCTAATAAGATATTCCTCTATCCTCTCACTCAAACTCAGTGTAATGGTAACGTGGTAAACCGGTTACATTAACATTACGTTGATGCTGATCTAGCCGTCCATATGCGCTAGCTAATGTGATTGACCTATCCAGGTGAGTTTTCAGATGCCTGATAAAATTTGATGTGGTGGATCAAGCATCTTTGATTCGTGCACTGCAGACTTAGCAGTCAGCGCTCCATTGTTAGTGCCGTCCAGTCTTAAGTTTTTGTAACCAAATTTGATGACAAATGGTACAGACGCAACTGCAGGTGCGCCGCCGGTCGCCATGGTCATCAGCCGTTAGTGTGGGAGGCCACAAGGTGCGCACCCTTTGTGTAATATGGTTACCATGGTTACCATGAAAAAATGGAGGGAATCACACTAAGCTCGTCAGACGTTTCAAAATAAAACATAATGATTGTTCACGAGTCGAGTCGAGTCTGGAGTCTTTTGAGCACGAGTCCAAGTCAAGTCTTGAAGTCTCTTTGTGTGTGACTTAAGTGCGACTCGAGTTCGAGTCGCAGACTTGAGTCCCTATCTCTGGTTCAATGCAACTTTTCTGCGGAACGGGTCAGACGAGAGGCAACAGAGTGGTCGGAGAGTGGTCGGATAAGGCAGTTGGACATCTGGGCGGTGTGTAGGGGCCTTAATACTTCCATGACCATGCTCCATAGTAGGTATGGCATTCTTGGAGTTAAAGGCCCCGCCTTCTCACCTCCAAACATATTCCTGCTAATTGAGGCCAGACAACTCAGTTTTTGTTTTATCTGAAAGGTTTTTTCTTTGTCCTTGTAAAGCAGCAAACTTCAGTCGACCTTCAAGGTGCCACGACTGGAGCAAGGGATACTTTCTTGCACGCCGCCTCCCAGCCCTTGGCAATGCAAACACGCTTGACTGTGGACACGTCTTCTAGCAGCTTCTATTTCATCCCAAACTTGCTCTTTGGTGTTTCTTTTAGTTGACTCTTGGCCATCCTGACCAATTTTCTCAGCAGGTACTATGACATGCTTGGCATTTTCCTCCTGATTGTGGCAGTATGGCTCCAAATGACTTTCCTGCTTGTTGAAATCAATAATTCGCTCTTTAAGATCATTGCTGAGCTGTTTAAATGTTTCCATTATTTTGTCTTTTCTCCATACACTAACTCCATTAATGTTTTTTGTGACAAAGTTATATGTGTTCCACTCATTTCATCACAGAAAAATTACATTTGTAGAAGTCATTGGAAGTCAAGATTGCCATGATATGGCTGCCAATTCGCTCAGTTGGTAAAGCAGGCATCCCCTGTACACAGCGTGTATGTATATGTATATATATATATATATATACATATATATATATATATATATACACACATTAGGGCTGTCAAACGATTAATTTTTTTAATTGCGAATAATCGCATTTTGTCCATAGTTAACTCGCGATTAATCGCAAATTAATCGCAATTTTTTTGGCACATTTTTTTCTGTTCTAAATGTACCTTGATGTATTTTTTAATGTTCTTAATACTTTTAACAACATAAGAAAGGGCAAATATGCTTGCATTATGAACATTTTTGGCGCGGGGGTGGGCTCTCTGCATCTGCCCTGTGTTTGGCTTGCAAGTGATATTTGAGACTCAATGTACTTCGATGGTAACTCATTTCATGTCGATAGTACATGCAGATAACTTTTGTCCTATCGACCGAACCATCTGGCAGTGTTTCGAAAGTAGTTTGCCGTTCATACCGTAAATGACCAAATAATATATGGGTTTCAATTATCCACAGGGTCCCTTTAAACGCCGGGTGCAGGTGTATATTTTGGTAAATAACCGCCGGTTCCAAATAAATGTCGGGTCTAATTTTTTATTTTTTTAAAAATTAAGGAAGAAGAGGTGTCCACTGACACTGCACGTTTTTCTTCTTCGCCTTTTTCACGCAGTGTGCTGCTTTCTGTCAGTCAGTATCACACTGATGATCGCCATGGCTCCGGTGCAGCAAAACAATAAAAAATACCACTTGAAATTCAAACTTTCTGTTAAAATATGCAGAGGAAAACTCGGGAGAAGCAGCCGCTAGATGTTTCTCTGTCGACCAGAAGAGAGTGAGAGAAACGGAGCTTGAGCGTCTGTCTGAGGAGGACAGCAACAGGACCAGGCTGCCTGCTGGAGGGAGGAAGAAGGCTAGCGAGGAGCCTGAGATAAACATGCGGGGATGAGTTATCAGCAAACGGGCACGCCACGAGAGAGTGTCCCGCAGAATGATCAGGACGACGGAGAAACAAATGTCCGCCACCGTGAGTGACAGCAGAGATGAGGAGTTTGCAGCGAGTGCTGGTTGGCTGAATCGTTTCCTCCGCCGCAACAACTTCACTTACAGGAGGATGCCAGAGAATTCACCGAGAAGCTGGAGAAGTTTGTAATGTTTTCATCCAGGATTATTGTGAGGAAGGAATTAAACGCCTGTCCCAAATTGCCTTTTGGTCTGTTAAGTGATTGAAACAACTAAACCCCCCGGCTATTATTTGGTATTTTACGGTAAGTCCTTTCTCCATTTCCTCACTTTTCAGTCCACCGTGTTTTTCCCGAACCGCCAACCCTGCTGCATCTTCCTCTGATTCCCTTTCCGCCACCCTCTGGATCTAGACTACAGGTGCCACTGACGGCCGTAAATCTTTCAATGCGCGTTTTGTTTTTTGTTTTTTTATACCGAGCGTTAATCGCGCGTTAAAAAACTTAACGGCGTTAAGAGGATGTTGCGTTAACGCGTTAACTTTGACAGCCCTAATATATATATATATATATACACACATATACATATACACATATATATATATATATATATATATACATATATATATATATATATATATATATATATATATATATATATATATATATATATATATATATATATATATATATATATATATATATATATATATATATATATATAAGGAATGTGCATTTGTGCAGTGAACCTTTCAGGTCGTTTGCAAAGGGGCTGATAAGCGAGAGATGGCACTTGCTGAGGCTGAGAGATAATATGTTATTTATTATATTATTTTATCACCTGTTTATTTCTTCAGTTTTTATTAGGTGTGATATTTTTTTACTTAAAAAAATAAAATCTTGAATACATACATGCAGTTTCTGTGTGAGTGTATGAAAATTGATTGTGAAATTGACTGCGATGCAAGGGGGCGCCACCAAAAATCTTGCCTAGGGCACCAAATTACTCAGGGCAGGCACTGATTTTGAACCATGGACAAATTAAAAACTACAGGTAAGTAATAGATTTGAATTCCAACTAAAAAATAGACACTTTCTCGTAAACAAGAAATCTTGCCATAAATAGACTCCCCTTGCCTGGAGCAGTAGCCAGCTGGGAGTGGATGAGACAAAGGACTCTGCCCATTGCAAGGAGAGACAGTTACCACACCGACTTTCTTTTCTTCCTTGGAGCTGCACAGTTAGCTGGTAAGTTTAAATTTCATCGTCATTTTCTCTTTTTTAACTATATGTGTCACGTTGGTTTTAGTTTGGTTGTAAGTCTTAATTTTTGGTTAATGTTAGGCTAACACTTCCCCACAAACTATGAACCTTCGATGTTGTTCAAAGACTTTTGGCAGAATTAACATGTTTCAAATTCAGTCGCACAGGAAGTAATTGATCAGTTATTTGAAATTGAAGAATTTACTTGTAAAAAACTATTAAGAAAATTATTGAAAATATTTTGGAGGAAACAGTTGATGCCTCTGTTGTAAAGTCAGTTGTCTGATGAAATACAACCTTTTAACCCATAAAAGTTATTTCAAAGGAGGGCTCATTAGGCAGAGAGCATACATGGCAGTCATTTTATAGAAAGAGCTTTACTGTTATTCAACCAGTTAAGCACCAGCTCTTGGCTTATACATTGATGATTTTGAAATTTGTAATCCATTGGGGAAAAGATACACATAAGTGTGTGGTATATATTGGGTGATTGCCAACTTGCCCATAAGACTTAGATCAACATTATCACCAATTTATCTTGCTGTATTCTACAAAAGTGTGCATGTCAAACAATATGGTTACAGCAAGATTTTGGAGCCTCTGATTTAGAGATCCTCAGCATTTATAGACCACAGGTGTATTTGTTCAAAGACTTGGGTCTCACGTCAAAGGTACCATTTTGTATGCGTCTGCTGATAACTTGGGTGCACATTCACTTGCTGGATATCAAGTTTTTCAATGTTGAGAAAGTTTGTAGATTTTGTTTGGCTACCCGTAAAGATATTCAGCAGCATTCTGTAAGAAGTAGGACTTTTACCTTAAGAACACAGGAGCTGTTTGATGAAGCTGCTAATGTGGTTAAGACAACTTATGCTTCGTGTGTTGATGGTTTGAAAAGCCACTGTCCTTCACGCAGACTTCTCCATTTTCATCCTGCAAAAGGGTTTCCACCTCATTTTTCTGCATGATGTACTTGAAAGAATCGTACAAGTGGAACTATGCATATGTCTTTCAGCTAATGCTAAGCATTATTTCAGATTGAATTACCTTAATGTAGAATAGCATCATCTCCCTTTCAATTTTTTGACAAAACTAACAGATCATAGAAAACACAAACTATTGGTGGCAATGGATGGATATGAAAACTTCTCAGATTTCTACCACTGTTAATTGGCCACTGTATTCCAGAAAGTGAAAAAACTTGGTCTATGATCCTTGAATTGAAAAACATTGTGCAGCTGTTATCCAGCCCTTCATTTACAAAAGAAACCTTGTGCTACCTACAAGCCAAAATCTATGACTACAGGCAGTTGCTCTCAGAAGTATTTCAAAATTGTGCTCTAAACATTATTATCTTGAACATTATCCTGTTCTAATCAAGAAATTTAGTCCTGTGATAGAGTTCTGGACAATACGATTTGAGGCAAATCATTCAGTCTTTAATAAAGTGGTACACAATGCAGGCAACTTCAAAAACATTCTACACACTTTAGCCACAAGATATCAGCTGATGTTAGCATATTATTTGGAAATGCCAAGTACTTTCAAACCAAGCACTGAGACGGGGCGGGTATCAGTTATGTCTGTGGACATTTTGGATGCTGCTATCAGAAAGGCTATACGGGACAAGTTCAAAAGACTGGACTGTGTTTCACTCACCTCCATTGCTTCTGTAAATGGGACAAAATATTTAAAGGAATGGTGCTGTCAGTTGGACAGTGAACTGCCGTATTTTGTGATAATACTGGAGATCTGTGTAGTTGATGGTTGCATATCATTAATTTTGGGGCTATTTACAGCAGTCATCCTGGAGCATCTCAGGTGTTACCAGCTCGCCAGAAGACACCCTATTATTTATTTATTTATTTTTTCCGGCATAGACACCTTTATTTAGCAGTAGACAGATAGGAAATATGGGAGAGAGGGATGTGACATGCAGCAAAGGACCTCCGGCCGGGAATCGAACCGGGGTCGGCTGCGTATGTGGCATGCGCTCTAACCACTCATCCACCTGCGCGCGGAAGACACTCTATTATAACTGTGGTTGATGATCCTGACAATCTGACTGACTACACCCCCCTTGCTGCATACCCTGTTGGAGGATAGCTGCTCATCACTCCAAGAACATTGGTGTTACATTAAGGTAATATTTGATTGGGAGTTGCATTTAAACTAGGGGCAGGGCCGGCCCAAGCCTCCATGGGGCCTAAGCAAAATTTGATTTTGGGACCCTCTATTACTGCCAATAATAATGATTATTGTCATTATTATCATTACGAATACACTTGCAAAACTAAATGTGAGAACTTTTTGTTGTAGTTAGATTGTAATCCACAGTGATTAATGCCATGGAAGCAGACACCAGATTTGCAAATTTACAGAAAAATCTTTCAATTAATATTTGGCAAAGTCAGCAACTCCCCCTACTGGCGACACAGTAGTAGTCAATACATAAAACCTTAAAGAGCAGCCCGACATGTTTTACCCATCTATGGTTTTTAATCTGAAATGGTAGCAAATTCAGCTGGCGCCGTATAAGGTGGCAGCCTGTAACAGCAGCTCCCGTGGGTTTTCAAGTTTTTTCAAGTTTTTTCATAGTTTTTGTTGTATCTCTGTTCAGATTCTCGCTGAACTTTGGCGGCTCTTCTCCGGAGACTGAGAGAGGACGAACACCTTTCTTTTTTTTCTTTTTTGGACTTTTGTGGCACTTTTTTGTGATGTTTTTGCTAGCCCTAGCAACGGAGGGTCAGGAGCGCATCATTGAGCGCATTATTTACACACGTGACCAGCTGATTGCGCTGTGTGAACCTGCACTGCTACCCGGAGCCAGGCCTGAGGTCCTGAAGGAGCTGTGGAGGAGACGCAGTGGCTGCAGAGCCGGAGTGAAACGGAGGGTGAAGAAGAGGAGACACAGACCGGCTGTACCGGTGATCGTCATGGGGAACGTGAGGTCTGGGGAACAAGACGGACGAGCTCGCCGCGCTGATAAAGGCTCAGAGGGAATATCGTGAGTGCAGTGTGTTGTGTTTCACGGAGACATGGCTTCACTCACACATCCCGGACCACAGCGTGGCGATTCCCGGCTTCAGCACTGTTTGGCGGACAGGGACGTGATAAGCAGCGGAAAGAAGAAAGGAGGAGGGATTGCACTGTACGTGACTGACAAGTTGGTGTAATCCCAGACATGTTCACGTGAAGAAACGTCTCTGTACCATGGACATTGAACTGTTGACTGTGGGGATGAGGCCTTATTATTTGCCCCGAGAGTTCACATCCGCCATCATCATCGGTGTGTACGTTCCTCCTTCAGCTGATGCAGCGCTGGCCTGTGAGGCTGCTGACGCACTACAGGACTGCTTTGAGTCGACAGACTGGGATGCACTTGTTGAGCCACATGGAGAGGATCTCGACAGCATGACCGACTGCATCACAGAATACATCTGTGAACACACCACCATGCCAACCCGGACTGTACGCTGCTTCCCTACTAATAAGCCGTGGATCACCAATGACCTGAAAGCTCTTCTTAACAAGAAGAAGAGGGCGTTCAGGTCTGGAGACAGGGAAGAACTGAGGAGAGTGCAGCATGAACTCAGGGATATGCTGAGGGCCTGTAAAGACGCCTACAGGAGGAAGCTGGAGGCCAAACTCCTGCAGAACAATGTGAGGGATGTGTGGACTGGTATGAAGCAGATCACTGGGTGTAAGGTGAGCGGCAGACAGTCATCGGGCAGCCTGGAGAGGGCAAACGAGCTGAACAGATTCTTCAATTGGTTCAGCTCACAGCCTTCTGTCGTCTCCATGACACCTCCAGACCCCCACACACCCTCACTGCCCCAAATGCTTCCTCCCCTCCTCCCTCACTCCTCTGATGTGAGCTCTCCTGTGCTGCCCCATTCCTTCTTCTCCTCCTCCTCCTCCGCCTGGGTCAGGAGAGAATACCAGTGCTTTGGAAGACTTCCTGCCTGGTTCCTGTTCCAAAGAAGTCGACACCATCAGACCTCAATGACTATCGACCAGTGGCCCTCACATCTTACGTCATGAAGGTGCTTGAGAGACTGGTTTTGGCCAACCTGAGGCCGCAGGTGAGAGCCCTGCTAGACCCTCTGCAATTTGCTTACCAGCCCCACTTGGGAGTTGATGACGCTGTCATCTACCTGCTGCAACGAGCCCATTCGCACATGGATGGTGGAGGAGGCACTGTGAGAATCACATTCTTTGATTTCTCCAGTGCCTTTAACACTATTCAGCCACTGCTACTGGGGGAGAAGCTGTGGGTGATGGGTGTAGACGACACAATGATCTCCTGGATTACTGACTACCTGACAGGCAGGCCACAGTTTGTCCGTATGGGCAGTGTTCTGTCTGATGGTTAGTGATACAGGAGCTCCACAGGGGACTGTACTGTCTCCTTTCCTGTTCACCTTATACACCACTGACTTTCAGTACAACACCGGGTCGTGTCACCTGCAAAAGTTCTCTGACGACTCGGTGTATAAGTGAGGGACAGGAGGAGGAGTACAGGGCACTGGTAGACAACTTTGTGGAGTGGACTGGACAGAATCACCTGTGGCTGAACATCAGCAAGACCAGAGAGATGGTGATAGATTTCAGGAAGCAGAGGAAGACGGCTTTCCAACCTCTGTGTCACGACTGGGGAAAACTAAAAGGGGTGGACCCAAACGCAGACACACAGGAGGCAAGATTAAAGTGAACAAAAGGCGAGCTTTAATTTCAGCAAAGCTGGGTGATACAAAAAGGGCCAGGAGAACAAACTAAAAGGAGTCAAAAGGACCAAAAGACAAAGTAGCAAAATAACAATGCTAAACAAGTGCAACAAAACAAATTCTACAAAGTCCAAATCCAAAAACATACCATCAAGGAGGACACAGGAGGAGACACGGGAGGTCATGGGGAATCACACACACAACGAACTGACAAGGAGTGAGTGGAGAACAAAGACTTAAGTGCACAGGCACTGATGAGGAGACGAGGAGCAGGTGCGGAGAGGGAGGAGAGAAGAGGGCAGGTGAAATAACGAGGGGGAAGCACAGAGGAGATATAACACTGGCAGACAGAGGGAGACAAACATGTGCAAGGTGGAAGGGAAAAAACACAGAAGACAGACTGACAAGACACCAAAGGGCATAGAAATCAAGACATAAGGCACAACCAGACACATAACCATGACACTCTGTGCATTCTGGGAAGGGATGTGGAGGCAGTGGAGGATTACAAGTACCTGGGTGTTACCATCAACCACAGACTGGACTGGAGATCTAACACTGAAGCTGTGTACAAGAAGGGGATGAGCAGACTTTACTTCCTGAGGAAGCTGAGATCCTTCAACGTGTGCAGCAAGATGTTGGAGATCTTTTATCAGTCTCTGGTGGCCAGTGTACTTTTCTTTGTTGTGGTTTGTTGGGGAAGCAGCATCGGAGCCAGCGACACCAACAGACTCAACAAACTGATCAGGAAGGCTGGCTCTGTGATTGGCTGCAAACAGGACACTCTGGAGGCTGTGGTGGAGAGGAGGACACTGAAAAAACTGTTATCCATCATGGATAATCCTCTCCACCCTCTCCAACTCACACTGGTCAGACAGCGGAGCACCTTCTCCGGAAGGCTGCTTCAGCTTCGCTGTCGTAGCAACAGATACAGGAAATCTTTCCTGCCACAAGCCATCACTTTATACAACAACTCTCTCACCCCTGCCTGACAGAGAACTCTGGTCTCTCTACTGTTCTGTTGTATATATTATTATTGTTATAGTATATTTTGCATATTTTGTTTTGTTGTATATATTATTACTGTTTATTGTTTATAGCACACTGTGCACTGTATATATACACTATGTATATATTGGATTCTATTTATGTTATGTACGAAGTGTTTTATTTGCAGAACCTCTGCTGCTGTAACAAAATAATTTCCCAGTCTGGGATCATTAAAGTAATTCTATCTATCTATCTATCTATCTATCTATCTATCTATCTATCTATCTATCTATCTATCTATCTATCTATCTACAAGAGCAGCCTGGGGTTGATTAACACTTAATATTCAAAGTCATATAGTACTAAGTGGGATACTGAATGTCATCTAGGCCAATTAAAAGTAACAAAATAAACTAATCGTTTACTGCAAACACAATCTGCTTTATTATTATTTTTTTAAATAAACTGCAACACCAAATGTACGAAAACAGACAGTATTAAATCAAACAAAATTTAAAGAATCAGACAAATACTAGGTACAAGGTAACACAAATGGTTTATAAATAAAATATTAAGATGAATTAGGTCTGAAAACTATGTAAAAATGTGCAAAATTTAACTTCCAATGCAGAGAGCAAGGCTGTGTATAGGAGCAGCACAGCAAAATGCACAGCTCTTCGGAGCAAATCAACTAGATCTACCCTTGCATCAGAAACAGTGGAGGAAATCACAAAAGAAAGCTCCTGGTACCGACATCCACAAGGTGGAATTTCTTTTTTGATGCTGTAAAGAGAATTGCAGAAATCCCCATGAGTGAGCTTAATACTCTGTGCACCAAGCTGGGAGTTAAGTGCTTCAAAGACAAAGAGTACCAGTTCCTACATGAGTACTGCACTGCCATGAAGCCTCTGACTGCAGCACTGGACATTTTACAAGATGACTGTCCTTATGGGACTTTACTACCCACACTTTAAGTTCTGATGCAGAAGACCCTGGCTGTGAAATATGCTCTCTGCAGGATGACTGAAGGCCTTCCAGATGCCATAGTGCAGGTATGTTCCATCTTTAAGCTAGTTAAAATTTCTTGCATCACATTAGTCATGAACATGGAACATAATATTCATTATCATTGCAAAAAACATATCAATTATATTTTTCAGGCTATCCAGACCCGTGTTGCCGGTGTGCTGGACAACAAAGATGCCCTTCTCGCATCTGTCACTTATCCAAAATTCAAACTCTGATGGCTGAGAGATGAAGGTAGGAGGGAGCAAGTGAAGGAGCTTCTGACAGCAGAGTGCCGCACAACTGCTCCTGCAGTGCAGAGCCCTGTCATTGTGCCCACCATGTTTGCCAGCCAAATGAGATGGACTTTTTTCACGTTCGAGGCAGAGCCAAAGGAGACCTTCTGGGCAGAAAAGTTTTCAGTTTTCAAATATAAAGAACATTTTCTTGAAGTATAACACTCCAACCCCATCAAGTGCTCCTGTGGAGCGGCTTTTCAGTCTGGGAGGTTTGGTGCTCACGCCAAGAAGAAATAGACTTTCTGACAAGAGGTTAGAGAAGTTAATGAAGTACAATCACTGGTTTACTCGCCCCACTCCACTGTTTCACTCATAACATACGATTACAACATGTTGTTACTTAGGCCATAGTAACAACAGTAGGCATGATATCAGCCTACATTTGGTGTTATACACTGATTTGTTTTGTAAAACCACTCCTTGCTGCTTTAATGCTGTGAACATCAGGTTCAACATTCATAAAACATGCTAAAAAGAATGTAATAGTTACATTTATAAACAATGTAGATTATAAATAGTAAGTTTTACCTTTACAGTGTTAACAATTAAATATGTCAGGTCAAGAAAGACTGGCTTTATTTTATTTTGTATAAAAACAAGTATTTATGTTAAGTGAAGTCAAGAAAGACTGTTTTGTAAAAACATGTATTTTTTTCAGAAAATAGTATTCAAGTTCAACTTAAAATGTCAGGAGATACATTGTTTATTGTTTCAGCTGTAGGTAACAAATGATGTCTATTAAATGTACTTCCAATAAAGTGAGTATTGGCAAAACTGGTTGAGTGTTTTTATATTGAGGTGGCGGGGGGTGTTGTCGGCAGCTGCTGAATGTAACTAATAAAGTAACTTGTAATCTAACTTAGTTAGTACTTAGTACTTGTATCTAACTAATACAGAGCACTGACGAGCAGGACACACATGTAAACTAAACCGCAGTAAAGATCTTCTGGAGATAAAAGTCTAAACTTACAGAAACTAACTGAAACCAAACAAACATTTTAAACACAAATTACATGAATCATTAAATCATTAACATTCAAAAATGAATACTTGGTTAAAAACACTTCGAACACACTTGATTATATTGTAGAACCAGTTACTTATAGCATTAATTTTTCAGTTCTAGCCTGACACTTATTACAATAGGGAATACTTTAAACATTGATTGGTAACAGGGATCAATGAGTTATAAAAACTAGTGCAGTGCCCGTAAGAAAAATTTATTCCTACAGAAAAGTGGGAGGTTAAGGCCCCGTCCAGACGACAACGCTCTTTTGCGAAAACGCACATGTATTGCGTCGTTTTGGCCGACCGTCCATACGGATCCTGAAAACACAGCGCCTGAAAACACACTTTTTTGAAAACGGGTCTCAGGGTGGAGAAATCCGAAAACGCAGCCCTCCCATTCTCGTGTGGACGGCGACGACGGCGGACGACTTTACAAAACGATGACGCCATCGCCCCACCCTGCGACGTCTCATGACAACAGCAACAACAATGGCAGACTACATGCTCGTGTTCGTGCCGCAGAGGATATTAAGCCTTTCTTGCAACTTACTCGCCTTGTAGTTGAGTGTGAGTTACAGCAGCAGTTCGACCTCATTATCGGTCCACACAAACGATTCTGGTTTCCTTGTACTCGCCATTTTTATCTTCTTCTTGTTGTGTTCGGTTTTTCCGTCTACTGTCTGTTTGGTTACAGCGCTCAAGCTTTCTGCGTTTTTGGTGAATGTCAAGCGCCACCTATAGGCCTGGAATATGAACTACAGCGTTTTCGGTGGATCCGCGTGGACGCAAATATTCTTGAAACGATGCTAAGGGACACGGAGAAAAAAAGATCGTTTTCGTCCGTCTGGACGGCCCCTAAGTAGCTTTTTCAAGGATGGCCAAATGAGGCCATGTTTAAAGGTGGGACGTCAGGGATATTAAGGTTTGTGGTGAAATCCGATATTCCAGGGTATAATTGGCCGTTTTTGAATATTTTTGATTTTGCCATTATATTTCACCTTGAACATGATTTACTTGGTGTCATTATTTTCAGCACAACCTCATATGTGTGACTGTACAGTTATTTTTTTTATTTTGACATACTGTATTAACACAATGGACCTAAAATCACAAAAAAAAACAACATAAAATCCGAGTAGAAAAAGTTAGATATTTTTACTGTGAAAACCACAAATATGTTTAACCATTTTTTATTACTTATGATGTAAATATAAATTGTTTGCTAAATATGTGCATACATTGTAAAAATTTACAAAGTTATATGTAACTATTTACATTTAAATGCAGGCAATGCTCATTCAGCAGTCTCCTAATTGTTTTGACTCATTAAATAAAAAAACGACTCCACTACACACTAAACACACTACACCAAACACTACATAACACACAAACTATACACTCCAAACACGCTAAATGTCACAAATCTCTCAACCCTCAATATCGCTGTCTCTACACCAACCGTCGTTGCCTGTCATTCATCCGCCTACGTCCCTCCCACAACTTCCTGTTCCTCAACAACCAAACTTGCTGCTTGGACACTTTCGTGACAAAAGCCTGTTTTTACCGTTTCTTCCTGCACCAGACACAAAGCAAACGTGATGGCAATGTTTGCGACAAAGCGTGGCAGACATTATTTACCCTAAATCCGGTTTTGGACGTGCCGGTGCGTCCGGTCCGTCACCTCGGGAGGTGGGCCGTGTAGGTGGGCGAGCGGCTAGCAGCTAGCTACACACGAACATCCACAGATTCCGATTCCACTTTGATGTCCGCGCGTCTCCGGATCTCCTCAGACCCAAACAGACTCGGTCCGGACTCGTTTAGTCTCATTAATACACAACAGTCAGTTTAGATGCAAGGAACAAAACGGGACCGAACCGCTGGCAAAATCCCGGTCCAGCTTGCGCCGCTGAAGGTATAAATCTGCTTGTTTCTTAAGGTGGGGGGTCGCGGTGGGCTCTGCAGTGATTGGCTCTGGTGCACATGTGACTGTGGTGGCTCCGGTGGACTATGCTCGCGAATTTGTAAAGCATTTATGAAATAATTTATTAACAGTATCATTGCAGTCCAAACAAATGCGAAGTCGCACACCATTGAACCACGCAGCAGCCATGTTGTAAGTCTCAGGTCAGTCTAATCCTGGTCCGCAGAGATATTTGAGGAACACACACACACACACACACACACACACACACACACACACAGACAGACAGACAGAGATTCCTTGCTTTTATAGAGAGATGATTTTCCTACTTGTCCAAGAATCAGGGCTCACCACTGGAGGGCACTGTGGCTCCATGAAATACACAACATTTTCAAACCTTTACTTACATTTTCAAATACATATGCAGAGTATGTTTTTTTTTTACAGCAAATTATTTTAAAAGGACATTTCTTCATTCTTTTGATGTTTTGCATCTGTGGATTCAATTATGATCAATTGAACCTAGCTTGACCCTTAACCCATAGGGGTCGATGATCACGCAGGCGTGATCAAATCACGTGACTGATTTAAGATGACGTAGCGGCAAGCCGGAGTGAATCTCGGTTCCGACTTTATGTGTTGGTGCGGCCTTCAAAAAATATACCAGTTTTTAAATTGTGTTGATAGGCCAAGTAAGTTATGATAAATAATGTCAGCCACGCTTTTTCGTGAACATTGCCGTCACGTTGGCTATGCGTTTGGTGCAGGAAGAGACGATAGAAATGGGCTTTTCTCACGAAAGAGTCAGCAAGCAGGAAGTGTTTGCAAGCAATAAAAACACGTTCCTATTGGTGGAAAAAGGCACCACACCAACCAATCACAAAATTATGTGGCAAAACGTGATTTGGTTGCTGAGGAACAGGGGGAAGTTGTGGGGGGGACGGCGGCGAAAGAGTGACACCGACAGTGATGGTGATAGAGACAGCGAGTTTTGAGAGTTAAGAGATTTGTGACATTTAGCGTGTTTGGAGTGTATAGTTAGTGTGTTATGTATTGTTTAGTGTAGTGTGTTTAGTGTAAATCTCAAAAACGTATGCACAATTTTAGCAAACAACAATTTGTATTTGCATTCTAAGTAATAAAGTTGGTTTGCTAAACATATTTGTGGTTTTCACAGTCAAAAAAACTAACTTATTCCTACTCAGATTTTATGTTTTTTTTGTGATTTTAAGTCCATTGTGTTAATACAGTGTGTCAAAATGAAAAAAAATAACTGTTCAATTACACATGTGAGGTTGTGCTGAAAATAATGACACCAAACAAGGCAAGGTAAATAGTTTTTAAGGTGAGATATAATGGTAAAATCAAAAGTAGTCAAAAATGGCCAATTATACCCCAAACTCCTAAGGGTTAAAAGAAAGATGTGATGCTGCCTAGGGGAGCAGTGGTATATACAGTTATACAGCCACCAGTTCTTCCTCCCAGATGGGTGGGATAGAGGAAACAGTATCTGTGAAATGTCCCAGATGACGCATCTATTAGAAAGGAAAATAAGGTTCTTCTGGCCAAATGGAGGTAACGGAGACTATCTGGCGCCTGTACGAGGGCTCCACAGGGGTCAGAGCTCAAGAAAAGGGAATGTTAATTTTGTAGAAAAACAAAGGTTTTAATTCACAGTTCAAAGAAGAGGCATGAACACACGTGTATTCCTACAGCGCTCAGTCAAGAGAGATGCCGCTGCAACATCTCCACATAGCCAGCCGCTGTTTGACACCCCTGCACAAACTGAAGCTTCAATCATTCATACATTGTTCCACTGAAGGAAAAATTAACCCAGATCATGATGGAGCTCCTCTACTGTGACACATAGAAAACATCTCCAGTGGGAGCTCCTTGTCATGCCAATAACGTAGGAAGCCATCAAGATCATCAAGGTTAAATGTATTCTCACCAGATTATAAAACTTAATTCCATCTTTCAATGTCTCATGTTTTGTTCTCCTTTGCGAAGTCAGGGGCAAGTTTGTGGCATGGGAAAACTTGGACTTTGAAGATGTTTTTTTGGTTCATTAAGGCCTACTCTCGCAGATGTAGGTTATTTGGCTGCAGTCAGCATCAGTAAGGGCTGTCATTCGGTCAATGATTGGCCTGTGTCTTTATGGACAGCCGTTGGATCCTCTGGCTGAGTGCAGGTGAAATTGTTATGGGTCTACCACTTGACTTTTTTGACCCATAACACTTAGGATCATTTAAGATATGTAAAATAACTATCTTACTGCATTCAACCTCAGCAGTGATGGCACGTTGCAAGAGGCCTTGCTTGTGCAGCTCAACAATCCTGCCATGTTCAAAGACAGAAAGCCTTTTAGCCTTAGCCATCAGGAGGTCATGAAAGTGTGAATGTCTGACAGAAAATTACATGAAAGCCAGATTTTAGTGCGGATTTTGACATCAAGACTATAGTTTTAAACTTTTGATCAGCTGATGAACAGCCTATTTGAGTTTAAATGCAGTTTTCAATAATTGTCTACTTTATGTCTTTTCTCTTGATCCTGTTTCTTCTTTTTGCATTTTGAAGCTCTACTTACAACCTGGTTACGGTCCACCAGTGCAAAATATGGTCTTAAGATTTTGTTCAGGTGTGTATATTGCTACTGACTGGCTCAAAGCCGGCCACAAAAAGGGATGCCAACCACAGACACTTCAATAAAGAAACTGTTTAGCTCAAAATGAATAAACAAAGTAACCAACCAAATTAGTATGGATGAGTGTGTCTTTTTGGTCTATTTTTTGCTTTCTCTGCAGTGCACACATGCCACACGCTGCTAACATACAACAGACAGGCATTACTGGACATCATCTACATCGTAACAAAGCATGCTCAGCAAAGTCGAGACTCTTCTCTGTTTTGGCATGATACGGCCCCGAAGTAAACGAAAACAAAGACTCGAACAAAAAGAGGCCAGTAACATATGAAGGTCGTCGACTCAGAACAGTCAATTATAATGTTTTAATTGACTGTGGCCATAGCCGAACACAACCAGACCCAAGAGGAAAAAAATAACTAAACAGAAGAAATGGGCAGGAGTTCTTGGCTAAACTAAAAAAAAGAGGGAAGAGACCCTAGACCAGCAAGCCACGACCGTCACATCCGGGGGATCATCCTGACTAAAGCTGCCTAACCAAAACAACTAACCTTTTAAGGTACGAAAACAGGAGCTCAAGCCCAAATTAAAACAGCAAAGCCCTGACGCTCTTACAGGCCAGGGAACTGAACCCAAACTCAAATCAAGAGCAAAGGGCAAAACTGCCAAAGACTGTACGGCCAGCGTGGCCTCCCTCCTCTGGCACCACACCTGTAATGAGAGAGAGAGAAAGCCACCTGCTGCTGCCTCCTTTACCTGCTCAGGTAATTGCCCGCACCTGAGCTCAGGCAGGCAGAGCAAGGCAGAGACAGACGACACACACACAGGGCACTGACTTGGCCACACGTTTCATGGCACCTCAGTGTTGGAACGAACTTCCGACCAATCACGACAGCGGAATCACTCTCCATCTTCCGCAAAAGACTCAAGACTCATTTGTTCAGACTTCACCTCCAACCAGCATAGCATGACTCTCTCCCAGCCAGAAACTCAATTTAAATAGTTAAATGTTCCTAAGCTTTGATACATTATGACATATTAAACTTTTCAGTCCCATTTAGAGTATTGGACTGATTCTCATTGTAAAATCTCTTCATACTCCATTTGCTGCCTCTCAACAAAAATTCAAGCGAGCGTTGCAGTTTGGCTCATCACTATTGATAATCTCTATAGCTCCAGTAGCTCTATACCAATTTGTCCTTCACTTTTCAACAAACCCTAATTTTCCCCTACATTTCAAAATATATTCTGGGCATTGTTCAAAGTTATTAAAGCCAGCAATGCACATTTACCGTCAGCTTTTTCAAAATCATCAAATATTCCAAATTGTTTAGATATTTTCAGCAGTATTCAAAGTTTTTACAGCCAGCAATGAACTTTTCAAGAAACCTGAACATTTTCTACATTATTCAAACATCATTGATAATATTCAAAGTTTAAAACCTGCAATTTGCATTTGGCATCAGCTTTTCAAAAGCCAGCATTTACAACCACAGGTTCTTCACAACTTGCCTGCTGTAGTTTGTCGTATTGTGTTTGTGTTATGTTTGTACATCTTTGTAATTAAAATTAAGAAAAACAAAAACAAACGTATTTATATTACCAAGGACCATGTAAAACAATAAAAATTTCAATTCTTCTCTTTATAGTTGCCAATGAGGCGGGGGAAAGCAAGCACCATCCACTTGCCCGCTTTGCACGTAAGTTCATTAAAGTTAACCATTTTCACAAAATTCAACTTCGGAAATTCAGTTATCATGACATTTGTAATGGAAGAAGATGTGATGTAATGGTGGGTTAAAGATGGCTGTTGGTATGAAAATTGTCCAGGCTCCAGGTCACAGAATGCACTATGCACTGCTGTCACAACCTGCACTGGCATTGGTGATCACAAAGGAATTTGTCTCGACCCTCGGAGTACCGAAGAGATTCTAGCTGATGAGCTACCAAACCCTGTTGAACCTGAGGCCATGGAGAAGACTGCTATCAGGTCACACATGCACACAGCAAAAACACATATGCAGAAACTCCTCAAGGAGCATGAAGTACGAAAATATACAGGCCTTTATTTCTCCTTACCATTATTTACACTATATCACTGTATCTCAATGTAAAATATTTATACTGTGAATTAACAGCAAAGAATTGGCTGCAAGGTTGCCATTATTTTGTTGTTAATTTTACAATTTTCTTACTGTAATCTCCTTTTACGGCATTTACACTATATTCCAGTACATTGCTGTTTTTTTATTTAACATTTATTTAACTTTTTTTCCCCACAGTTGCCTATGTAATTATAATTTACAGCTTATTCCTGTTTTAAGAATACATATGAATACTTTAAATTTAGTTAACATCAAAAACAAAAACAATGCTCCTCCTGCCTTCCTCAAACAGAGGAGCAGATATTTGTCCTGCTGGGTTCATGCCATTATATGTCCAGCTCTCCTTGTGTAATGGCCAGTCTCCTGGTATCCCCTCCATGCTTGAGATTGGGCTGGGAGACACAGCACACCTTCTTGTGAATACACTTATGGATGAGAAAGCATGATAAAGCACCTGTGTCTCCTCAATGGTCAGATACACATCCCTTTAGTGTAACTGACTTGTTGTTATAGTGGGACGATTAAGTGTTCCCTTAACTCTCTGGGGTCAAGGGTATAATTGTCCATTTTTGAATTCTATTGATTTTACCTTTATACTTCACCTTAAAAACTGTTTACCTTTCCTTTTTTTTGGTGTCTATTTGAACACATAAAAATCACCTAAAATCACATAGAAAAAAGTTAGATTTTTTACTGTCAAAACATGTTTAACAAACCACTTTTTTTAACTTAGAATGCAAATATAAATACTACATTTCAAAAATCGTACATACGAATTTAGCAAACAACAAAGTTATATACAACTATTTACATTAAAATGCAGGTATTGCCTCAGGCTCCGCTGTTATGTCCGTTGAGGACGAATGAATGGTGTTCGTTTGGTAATGCCTCGCTGCATGTTTAGTATGCAGCTGTTGTTGTCTGAAGTTTAGATTTTGCTATGATCGAAAGTAAATGGAGTTAAGTGCCATACCTCTTGTCCAGCGTCCTCTTTATATTCAACATTTGGTGATGAGGATGGCTGAATTTTCTCTTCCTCCTCCACCTCCTTTCCTCGCACTTCCCGGTGAGCCTACGATACCGTGGAATCGCTGGCATCAGTCTTTTGAAACTAGTCAATGTTAAATCAATTTAATCAATTTGCAATCAATTTAACATTGACTAGGGCTGTTGCCATTGCATTCCACATCGAAAGTGCAGCTGAATGTGCAGCGAAATTAACACGGACAGATTAATCACTAATCCAAGCAGCACAAATAAGTGCACAGTCACATGAGCAGCAGCAGCAGCAGTCATCTAGTGCAGGTTTGGAGGTACCAGACACAACCCCAGACCCAGTCATGCATTTCACAAGATAACAAGGGCCGCCTCAGCTTCAAAGGCAGCTTTCCTGCGGTAACTGTGGATCAAGCACACATGCCACCAGAGCCCAGAACTGTCCAGCTAATGACCAAACGTGTCGTAACTGTGGAAAAAAAAATCACTTTGCAAAAATGTGCCGCTCTGCCCCCTCCAGATCGGATGGACACACCCCCCGTGGTTCACCCACCATAATCTGCCATGTAACATCAGGGCCCATGCAGTTCAAGTCATGCACAGTGAAAATAAATGACGTGTGTATTCTCCTGCTGCTAGACACAGGCACAAGTGTCTCCCTGCTGAACGGCAGTACATACCATAAGTTCTTCCATTCCCGTTCACTGTCCACACCCACTGCTGGCCTACATGGGTATGGTGACTCAAAAATTGACCTGGTGGGGTCCATTACAGTGTCTGTTAGCCATGGCACTAGAGTCTTGCCCTCCTTTGTTTTCAATGTGGCCCGCAGAGGGGTGAATTTAATGGGACTGGATCTGTTCATGGCATTGGGATTTTCACTCATCGACACAGGGGGGGCTGCCATATTGTATGTCGCTGCCGGACTGCATCAGAAGTAGGCATCACTGTTTGAAGGGCTAGGCTGTCTGTCTGCTTTCGCCCATCAACCCCTCATTGACCCCTCCTTGACCCCGGTTGTCCAGCCACTGTGCCATATTCAAGTGGCCTTGGGGGATGGCGTATCTGTTGAGCTGCAGCGGCTGCTGGATACTGGTATCATCGAGCCGGTTGATGCATCACCATGGATTTCCGCCATCCATGTCTGAGGAGTTCACGGCACAATTTCACGGCTCCACCGTCTTTTCAAAACTGGATCTCAGAGAGGGCTGTCTCCAGGTGCCTCTCCACACCAAAAGCAGAAACCTGCCGGCCTTCATTACCCACCTCGGTGTTTTCCACTACACGAGGATGCCGTTTGGCCTTAGCTCTGCCCCCTCCTGCTTTCAAAAGGTCATGACCTCAGTGCTGGCAGGTATACCAGGTGTTGTCATTTAACTTGATGATGTGGTGATACATGGTGCTTCTACTGCTATCCATGACGGCCGCCTGCAAAGTGTATTTGCAGCCCTAGCCAAGCACGAACTAACCCTCAATGGTAGGCCAAAGTGTTTTTTCAGTGCCGGCTATCGGGTATGTAGGCTTCGGACTTTCCACTGAGGGCATCACTCCCCTTCAATCCAACGTGGAGGCCATCCTCTCTGTTCCCGAACCAACCTCGGCTGCCCAGCTCGCTTCATTCCTGGGCATAACAGGATACTACATGAAGTTCATGCCTCAGTATTGTCGTTGCAGACCTCCTCTCTCGTTCAGTTCCTGCCCAGGCCCCGCCCACCAGCTTCAACCACATCGAAAGTAAGATTATTCACATGCTACACATGCCGCTCGAGTCCACGGTCACTCTGCAGGACCTGAAGGAATCCTCAGTGCAGGATCCAGTCATCTCCCAGCTCTGCACCTACATTCGTCAGGGATGGCCAAGGGAATTGCCAGAGGAGCTGTTAGCCTTTTCCCGTTCAAGCAGGAGCTCTTGTATTGGAATGACACATGTGTGACACGTGGGCTTTGCACTATGATTCCGGGGGCTCTTCGTGCCCGTGTGCTGGCCATGGCACATGACGGTCACCTGGGCATAGTGAAGCTTAAACAGTGATGCCGCAACCTGGTGTGGTGGCCAGGCATAGACAAACACATTGAGACCCTTGTAAAAGAATGCCCAGCATGCCTTGTGAGAGAAGCAGATGAAACAGTGGTTTGACAAGAAAAAGAGGGTCAGGGTGCCTGATATCATGGTGACAGACTGGGTGAGAGCTCGCCGACCGCACAGGGAGAACAAGATGGCATCATTTTGGTCCACTCCACAGAACGTGGCTTGCCGACTAGGCCCGGCCACATACCTCCTTGATGATGGCACCCGCTGGCATGCTAGCTGCCTTCAGAAGGTGCCAGCACCTCCTGCAACGTCAACTTGGAGCAGCGGGGACATGAGGCCACCCAGAGCGGAGCAGGAGGACTCCATACCTCGATCAGCCGCAGTCTGAAGATACTCCCACGTCATCACACCTAGTGCCACCATCACCATCAGTGCCGCCCCGGCCCCCAGCCCCCACGCCACTGTTTGCCTCACCTGCAGCTGTGTGTTCTCCACGGCCAGTGCGTGCCAAGTCACGGCCCGATCACCTGAAGGACTTTGTGTCTACCTTTCATGTTTGAATCCCCCCCAGAGAGGGGAAAATGTTATGTCCGTTCAGGACAAATGAATCTGTGTTTGTTTGGTAATGCCTCGCTGCATGTATAGTATGCAGCTGTTGTTGTCTCAAGTTTTAAGTTCCATTTTGATTGAAAGTAAACAGAGTTCAGTGCAAAACCTCTCGTCCAGCGTCCTCTTTATATTCAACATCTGCGTCTCCCTTAGCTCCTTCCAACTCAAAGAAGAGCTGCACTGCCCGCTCCACATTCAGTAGTCACTTCATTGTTTTGACACATAAAACAAAAAATCGACCACACTACCCACAACACACTAACCATAAACCCCACATTTCAGAACTCACTATCGCTATCGCTGTCTCTCTTTCGCCACTATCACTCCCACAACATTCCCCTCTTCCTCAGTAACCTCAGTAAATACCATGTGTTGCCATATAATTTTTTGATTGGTTTATGTAATGCATTTTTCCATCAATAGGAAAGGGGGTGTCCATGTTTTTTTGCAAGCACTTTCCTTAGAATAGTCCATATTTACCATTTCTTCCTGCACCGAACGCGCACCAAACGATGGACAATATTCAGGGAAAAGCATGGTGTAAATTATTTATCCCAAGTCTGGTTTTCCTTGGCCTATCAACACAATTTAAAAACTTGTATATAGTTTAACGTCCACACTTTCGACACAACGTGAAATGCAGACTCAGCGAGGCTGCGTGTTGCTGCTACATCATCTTAAATCAGTAATTGGATTTCGATGCACTGGCGCGTCCGTCGACTTTAGAGGGTTAATGTTTTTGAGCAGTGTAAATTAACAGTATAGGAAAAAAAGTAGAAATAACAAAAATGTAGCAATGCTCTTCTACTGCAGATGAGAAACAATTATGTCAAGTCATCTGGAAGAACTGATCTGAAGAACATCTGCTGTGAGATCAAAAAAATATATTATTAATATTTTATATTTGATATTTATATTTAAGATCAAGTACTGATTAAGGAATAATTTAAATATTGTGGACCTATGGACATGTTACGGTATTATTCAGCAACATGTGGAATGGTAAAATACAAATTTTAAAAGTTTTAAACATGAGGAATAAGTTATGGATGAACAATCAAAGTTTAAAGCCATTGTCTCAACGTAAGGGACAGTTGTAACGGTGTAACAAGCTGTGTGTTTCCTTTTTTCACTTACTTCCAATTTTACACCCTAAACAAAAACTCTGGCATTGTTAAGATGAAGTGGTGATGTTGATCTTGATGTGGTTGGTGTGTTGCAGGTTGCGATGCCTTATAAAGCAGCTGGAGAAGGGGGAGGCATCTGTGGTGGACCTGAAGAAAAACCTGGAGTATGCTGCCTCAGTCCTTGAATCTCTATACATAGAGGAAACCAGGCAAGGAGTTTTCAATTCAGTTGTGCCTTTATGGAATTACCATAACAAGAAATAATGTGTTAGTCCTCCACTTAAGTGAGTGCTTATGAGTACTTTTCCACAATTTTGTGACTGTGCACCCACAGAAACAAAGAATATAGTGCTCTGCTCACTCTCTTGTATCGAGAGGGCCCTTTCACCAAACTCTGATCAAACAAGTGTGAACAAGGTAGTGCAGATGAACTATAAAGCAAGATTTTACAAGGCACAAGGTAATTTATCAGTCATTATACAACATGTGGTTCCATAATGAAATTATATATAGAAGCTACGATGCTCAGATGAGGGGCTTAAAAATGGTTTCTGACTTCCGGTTAAGGCAACATTGTGGAATGCAGCAGTAGACAGTAGCTCCACACCAGTCGGCTGCAAAACTAAATAACACTCGAGATATTAATACTTCAGAGGTTGTGTTTCGTCACCATGAAAGGAGCAAAGACAAACAAAGGACAAAAAGGTGCACAGAAAGCAGGGAATATAACGCAACCGGCGTTACAACCCTTACTGGTCTCAGAGGACTCCGAGGTGGAAGAAAATGGCGACAAGATGCTGCTAGCTGACAAAACTCAAGCTAGTGACATACTTCAAGAATTAACATCTGTATCCAGAGACCTGCGGGAATTCAAACGCGAGATGCAAAAGAGAGACGTAATAGAAGAGTTAACTACATTCAAACAGGATATTAGCCAGAAGCTAGCCGAAACTGCCACTACTCTACAAGCCCAAGGTGAGGCTATCAGCGAAGCTGAAACGCACATATCAGATCTAGAGGCAAGCGGCCCGGTAGCTAAAGACGCTGCCCTCCTGTTGCTTCTTAACCCTCCTGTTATGTTACGGGTCAAATTGACCCGTTTTAAAGTTTGAAGATCTAGGGAAAATAGTTAAAAGTATTTTTTCAGTATGAAACTTCTTCTGCTTGCCTTAATTAGTGTAATCAACATATACATGAAAATGGTTCATCTCACATATTTGCAACCACCCCCTGCATGTTTATATCACATAGATACTGTTCGGGTCAATTTGACCCAGCAGTCAAACTGGAGGTAAAAGGGTGTCACAAATACCAGACTATTTCTTTATTTGCAACTGTGAGACATATTTCACCCCAATCACACACAGACACAGACACACACACACGCAAACACACACACACACACACACACACAAATTCCCCCATCCCCTCTTTTTCCCTATTCTCCCAACGAGAGTGTGAGAAACTGCAGGTGCGAGTGTGAGAAAGTGTAGTTGTGCTCATGAGCACTCTGCACAAAACTGCTGAAATCAGCACAAGAGAGGACCAGAAACCAAGCATGATCCTGGATTACAACGCCACCAAAGGGGGGTTGACAACTTGGACACAGTAACAGGGTCCTACAGCACCAAGCGAATGACTGTGCGCTGGCCATTGGTCATCTTTGATTACATGATCGATGTATCATCCTACAATGCGTTTGTCATCTGGACTGAGATCTTTCCTGAGTGGAATGTGTCAAAGCTGTACAAGAGGCGCATCTTTCATGAGGAGCTGGGGAAGGCGCTTGTGACACTGCACATCCAATGAAGGCAGCACCTGCCAAGGACCCCAACCGCTGCAGCCACAGTGAGGGAGATCCAGGAGAGGACCGCACCTAGTACACCAGTGCGTGAGGTAAGTAAGTGTGTGTGTGTGTACGTGTGTGCATTTGTGTGTATAAGTGTATGAGAGCGTGTTGTGTCTTGGGATCAGCAAAAAGTAGTAGCTGTCATCATAGTAAAGTAATCATGGTCCTCTTGTTTCTAGGTTGCTGGTGGGGGAAAATGAAGAGGAAGAGGTGCCAGGTCTGCAGGCCATCTGATGATGTCAAAACAAGCATGACCTGTGCGAAATGTGCAAAATTCATTTGCACAAAGCACAGTGTGATGACATGTCACTCATGTGCTGTGTAGATGTACAGACAGACAGACACCATACACACACACACACACTTTTTTCATATTGCTATTGCTTGTTATTTTGTTCATTCTGGTTCACAAACAGTGCATGTATGTAAAACAAAATTTAAATGTTATGTTTCAATGTTATGTAAAACTATTGTGTTTTATAGGTTGGTCTTTTAAAAGTTATAAAGTGGTGAAACATTAAAAAAAAGTTTGAACATGTATTTTTTTTATGAAACGCGAGTGAATTATCCTAATTGAACCATTACCTGTGAGAGGTAAGGAACACCATTGCACTAAATATTGATAGAATAGTTAGTAATGGAGTTAGTAATGAAATATTAACAATGCTTATTAGGATTTTTTGGGTTTTGGACATCTTTTGGATAATTAAACATGCACCCGGGAACATCATTGCTGTTCCTGACAAATGAAGGTAACAGGAGGGTTAATCAACACAGTAAGGAAAACTAACCGATTTAGAGAATAGATCCAGGAGAAACAACATACGGCTCTACGGGATAACAGAAAATACAGAAGGCACTTCAGTGGTGGATTTTGTCAACAATCTGCTCACCACCGAACTCACCCTGCCAGATGGCGTCAACTTAGAGATCCAGAGAGCACACAGAGCACTAGTTGCGAAACCCGACCCAAACTCTTCACCAAGGTCTGTTATCGTGAACTTTCTACGATTCGAAATCAAACAGATGGTGTTAAAGTCAGCATGGAAAAAGAAAGTGTGTGTGGGTGAAAAGCAGATTTTTTTTACCACGATTACTCAAACGAAGTAATGATTAGGCACCGAGCCTATAAAGAAATCAAGAAGGCTTTAAAAGAAAAAGAAATACAATTTCAGACCCCTCTCGCAAGAATCCGCATTCACTGGAGCAGTGGAACCCGGACCTACGAGAGCGTCCGGGAGGCGGCACTCACCCTGAGGGCACACGGGATAGAAGTGGAGACTCCGAGGGTCCTATCAGACATGAACATGGAGGAATGTAAACAGAAAGCGTTTCCATGGCAACGCGTAGCTTCCAGAGACGACGGAAACCAGACGGCAACACGTGTGAGGGAGAGGCTGCAGGAGTGAAGGTGAAGGAAATGATTGGTGTGAAAGACACACAAGGACACAACATGTAATGTTCCATTTTTAATCTATAATACATTTAGTTTTTAAGATGCAGGGTTTGCATTTTTTCTTTCTTTATTTTCTGCCTTCTTCTTACAGACCCTTCTAAAATATAGCCCTCTCTAACCTTACAAAACTGCTTGGCCACTACTAAATGTAAAGAATAATGCATCCGACTGGCTGGATTACATTTAGACTAATGTTGGACATGTCTAGGAGGAATGGAAGAGATCACTCCACCCCTGGGGGGGGAAGGAATAACCCCCTACCCACCAACAGGGACTCAAAAGGGAATAATGTTTTTCCTACCCACGGAAGAGACTGTTCTTGTTCATATTTCTGTTGGGAAATTGTTCTGTCCCTTTTGTTTTTGTTCTGAAGACCTAAATACAACTGCAACGATAATTGAAGGAAGTACAGTACATGGGGAGGTTTTAAGTTACTTTACTCCGTCAGGCAAATAGTGAAAATAATTACTCTGAATGTTAATGGGAGGATCAAAATTTTAACTAAATTACAGAGAGAGAAAACAGATATAGCTTTCCTACAGGAGAAACATCTCACAGAAATAGAACACAATAAACTTAAGGGGAAAGGTTTTAAGCATGTATTCTCATCCCCGAATACATCAAAACACAACAGAGGTGTGTCCATTTTGATTTCAGTGAATATTGTTTATGAACATCTAACACAAATAACAAACAAGGAAGGTACATTTAATTTGATTAAGGGCAAGATTGATGGTGTTTTAACAACTTTGTATAATGTATATCAGCAGTCCTCAATAGCGGCCCCGGGCCGCATCCGGCCCGCCGGCCTCCTGTTTGTGGCCCCCGAACTGTTCTTCCTTCACCATGTGTTTTAGTTGGGTAAGCACGTGTACGCAGGGACTTGTCTCCATGCTAACGATACACAGACAGCTGGGTCACTCACCGTTGCGAGCACAACTTTTAACTTTCACTTTTGTTTTCGGAGCAGTTCACGTATTCATCGGCAACTAAGAGCATTAGGAACTTAAAATTTGCATTCATTCTCCCTCCAACCAGGACAACACCCATGGATCCAACAGTGCAGCGGTAACAAATACTTAGCCTTACGTAGTTTAACATGTTTCAGATAGTCTCATAATTTATTTTCACAACAAATGTAACGGACGGGGAGTTTCTCCCGGCAAACACCCTTTCACTCATGGTGCCAAAATTTTTATGATCCTTGTTAAAACTCAACACCATTTAATCACAGAACAAATGACGTGAATTAACCCACAACCATCTTACATATCATCTTATTCACAAACACATTCATGAACCATAATTACACCTACACCAACAGAATACCCAAGAGTCATTGCGCCACAGTCCACAAGGTGCGTTACAATATGCCAGGAAAAACTGTGATGAAGATTTCCAATTTGAAACAGCATTATGAGACGAGGCATAGGAATTTTGAAGAGACATTTCCTCTAAATCTAAAATCTTTGTGGCCCTTTAAGATTTGTATTTGAGTACCCCTGATGTATATGCACCACTAGGGTCAGGGTGGGAATTCTATCAACAAATATTTGACAAAATAATGATGGAATCAGAGGGAATAACAATTTGTGGAGGAAACTTCAATTTAATTTTAAACACAAATATGGACTCCTCTGGCACAAGAATTTACAAACCCAAGAATATTGCTAAAAAAAACACGCACCTTAATGGCAGAATTAGATATAGTTGATGTATGGAGAGAAAATAACTTGACAACTAAGGATTATACTTACTTCTCCTCCCCACACTCGACATACTCAAGAATCGACTATTTCCTGATGTTTAAGAAGGAAAAACAGAGGGTTGAAAAATGCCACATAGGATGTATGGATATATCAGACCACTGCCCAGTGTATATGTCACTAAACCGCGTTACGTAAAGCGGCCATGATTTGCATAAACCTCGCCCTGCTGCGGAAGTGGTATAAATAAATTCAGCGCATTAGCCTCGGTGGTTTTTCCGCTCGCTCATCAGTCTTGGATAGCATCTCTTACATAGTTTGCAGCTAGCTAACCAGTCAACCAGTCAGCTAAACAGTCATGTCTCCTCCACATCGCTCATGCATCTTTCCTGGATGCCACAGTGTGCAGAGTAACGGCGCCGTTAGCTTATTTAAGTTTCCTAAGGAGGACAACATAAGGAAACGGTGGATCGATTTTGTCAAGAGGAGCTACTGCGGAGAGTTAAAAATCAAAACCAACACCCGTCTCTGCAGTGTCCAATTTACCCCAGATAGTTACAGCCACTGTCACCAGGTAAAGTCTGGATATCTGAAGAGTTCGTTGATGCTGGTCAGTGGGGCTGAACCGACCCTCTCCGTCCCTGGCTTACATCCTCCCATCCCGCCGACAGCGCATGCTCTCATCTCTGCCGCCGGCATTATGTGCCCGCCTGCGACCATCCCGCCGACAACAGGTGCTCTCATCCAGCATTACGTGCCTGCCAGAGAGTGTAAGTAGAGTTTAGATTCTCTGCCCCAGCCCGACCCTGACCCGGGCCGATATTTCCCGTCAATATCCTCGGGCCGGGCCGGGCCGTGCCGGCCCTTGATCAAGCATTTGTGTGTGTGTGTTTTTTTTTAATAACTCAAAATAATGACTGTATTTCCAGCTACAAAAGGTGTAGATAACAGCAGATAACAGTTTATTCCATAAAGGACCCTGTGACTAAACATACACACCATGACATTGATAATATTAAAAGTTGCTTTAAACTTTTTTATGAAAAACTATACACTCAACTACAGGTAGATAACGACAGCAAAATGGATGATTTTTTGAAATCAGTGAATCTGCCAGTCCTTTCTGAAACTCAAAATAATACATTAATGTCAGCGATAACAACAGAAGAAGTCAAAAACGCCATAACAAGACAGAAAACAAATAGATCCCCAGGTCCTGATGGATACACAGCACAATGGTACAAAACTCTAAGAGATGTATTGACACCTATTTTAGTGAAAACATTTAATTGGGTTTTGCAGACAAAAGAGACTCCAATTTCCTGGAGGGAAGCGATAATATCGGTTATTCCAAAACCAGGAAAGGATAAATCAGAATGCACTAATTACAGGCCAATTAGTGTACTAAACCTAGATAACAAGTTGTTCACTTCTATCTTTGCTAAAAGATTTGACAAGATTCTGCCACAGATCATACATTTGGATCAAACAGAGTTCATTCAAAGTAGACAAACCCAAGACAATATAAGACGTACACTACAGATTAACAGAAATACCACCCAAAACAATCTCCAGGCTATGATAGTGAGCTTAGATGCGGAAAAAGCCTTTGATTCTGTGAGATGGACCTTCCTATTCAAGGTAATGGAAAAATGTGGCTTTAATGAGACAATAATACAAACAATAGAAACACTATACAAAAACCCATCAGCACGGCTGAAGATTAATGGAGAACTCTCAGAATCATTTATACTTGAACAATCAACGAGACAAGGTTGCCCACTGAGCCCTCTTCTCTTTGCTATTTTTATTGAGCCTTTAGCTCAAGGAATAAGACAAAATGAAGCAATTGAGGGGATAAAAATGGTAGATGATCAGAAACTGGCGTTATTTACAGACGACGTATTAGTATATCTATGTAATCCAACACGATCCTTGCCAGCATTAATGACATGTTTAAATGAATATGGCTCTTTCTCAGGTTATAAATTAAATGTTCAAAAACACAGATTCTTAGGTTTGATTACAATCCTCCTACTGATCTCCGTCAGGAATATCAGCTAAACTGGAATGTAAAATCTATAAAATATCTAGGAATTCATATACCTAAAGATCTGTCAAGAATAGCAGAAATCAATTATAAACCCCTTATTAAGGAAATTAAGGAGATATTCACAGGTGGAGCCTGATACCATATCTAAGCCTCAGCCCACGTATTGAATCCATTAAGATGAACATTCCGCAAAAGGTTTTATACATTTTTCAGTCATTACCCTTAGAAGCACCAGAAAAACAATTGCAAGAATGGGACAGATTAATTTCTAGATACATATGGGCTGGAAAAAAACCTAGGATACGATATAAGATACTCCAGCTATCAAAAGAAAAAGGAGGACTAGCTCTTCCTATTCTAAAAGACTATTACAAGGCAGCCCAACTTAGGCCTTTAATAGGCTGGTGTACTCCTAGTTACAAGATGGAAAAATATTGAACAATGGGAAAAGTATTTCCAGTCACTGCGTTGATTGGAGATCCATTACTACAAAAACACCTTACTGATCAAGATAATCCACGGATCACTAATTCATTAAAGCTTTTGAGTGATGTATTGAAACAGTTCAATTTAAAAAAGACATTTGAAATCTTGAAATGGTTTGCTTATGACCCACAATTTACACCTAGTCGATTCAAGGAATGGACCTCCTTAGGGCTTACAACATACTATTCACTAGTAAGTAATCTCATCTCTCTTAAACATCCAAGATTACCATAGTTCGCCCAATGACTCCTTCGTGTCTCCCAGCCCACCTCCTTACGCAGCAAAGAGAGGACGAGGAAATTCCGGAACAGAAAGTCGCTGTCGCTGCAGTTCACCAACTCTTTCGCCCTCGAGAGACGAAGTCTCTTGCCATCATTCCGACAACACCAGCAGAACAACTCGCCAGTCGCAGTGTCACCACGCTCCGGTGAGATCCCCCGACTGGCCTTCATCTTAAAAAATAACCAATTGGACAGTAGCAACTCTCCAGAAAACTTGAAAAGACAAAGGAATTCTGTTTCACCGAACGGACATAAAGTCAAACTTTTCTCCACACACATTTTGGCTTGTTCCGTCAACACCAGCGCTCTTCTGGGTGACATCATCACTCGCACCCCAACACGACGTGACGTCAACGCTCCTGTTAAAGGGACAGTACAATCAAATACTACAGTGCAAAGACAACAGAAAGCTCAAAGACAACAGAAAGAGCAGCAGCCAAAGGAGAGACATAGATCCTCAGCCAGATTGAATGACTCTAGAGTTCTGCTACCACCTCTCGTCATCACTCCACTCCAGAGAGAGCGCACAGATGGATTTCAGGACCCTCCAACTCCAATCAGGATTTTCATCATCGGCACAAGCAGCCTACAACATCAAGGGCAAATGTCATGGCGCCCACTGCCATCCAGTTCCAGCCATCACAATAGCCAATCTTTGCGGGGGCTCGTGGCACCGGGATGCCAGCGTCCTTTACTTCCTGTTTCCAACAACCACAGCAGATAGCTTCAACCAGGGCTCATGGCACCGGGATACCAGCGCGTTCGTTTTATCGTTTTATCCACAGCTAATCACACTGAGCCACACCAAAACCGAACAAGAGCTTCAGCCTTCTCCCACCTGTCATCGGCAGCTCCACCAGCACCTATACCTCCAAAACAGGCATCATCTGCCCCTTCTGTTATCTTTCCTGTAACCAACGGCATAGATAAGAAAGGCAGGCTCGCCATGCACCAAGGACGTTGTTCGATTTGCAACAACTTCAACAGTACTGGATGCACCATGTCCCAGTGCCGCTTCCTCCATGACTGCTCCTTCTGCGGCGGGGGCCACGCCCGCCCTGCATGCCTACCTCGCTGAAGCTAGTTTCATATAAAGAACTTGAGGAAGGTTTTCACCCCGGACTTTCCACACAACCATCCATCTCTTTCGAAACCAAAAATCTTCAGTTGGCCATAACCGAGCCGGAGTCAGTCAACCGCCCAATCGCTAAGAAAGTTAAGGAAGGTTTTGTGATCCGACCGTTCGCCCGTTCTCCGTTTCCTAACTTCCGCATCAGCCCCCTCGGTATCGCAACCAGGAAATACTCCGGAAAGAAGCACATCATCATCGATCTTTCAGCACCCCACAGCAGTGTCATCCCCAAGCAATAGCTTGATCCCAAGTGAGGACTTCTCCCTTCACTATGCCACCATCAACCATGCCATTGCCCTTATCAAACTCGCCAGGAAAGGGTCGTGGCTGAGTCTGCTGGCGTGGTGCATATTACTTCGCCGTGAGGCTCACCTTTGGTTGCAAAACAGCCTAAAGTCTTCGACACCCTATCTGAAGCCCTCTGCTGAATCCTGTCAACAACCATGGGATTCAATTCCTCGTCCTGTCTCTTTTCTCATCATTTCCCCCCCTCATTTCCACCCGCTTCCAGCCTGGTTACCCTGACTTCAGTCTTCTCCGACTTTGGGGTTCAATTGTCCGCAGAGAAAATGGAGGGCCCCTCCACATCCCTCGAGTTTCTTGGAATCACTCTCGACACAAACAAGTTTCAGGCTTCACTCCCGGTCGGAAAGCTCAACCGAATCAGCCATCTTATCTCCAATTTCCTCTGCGCCCCGTGCTCCACCAAACGTCAACCTCTGTCCCTTCTGGGCCACCTCAACTTCGCCTTACGCATCATCCCCCAAGGGCGAGCCTTTATGTCTCACCTACTATCCATCGCTTCTTCCGTCCTATCACTCTTGACCTCCATCTCTCTGGATAGCTCGAGCCGTGCAAAAATCCATCCGTGACTCAACCTTTTCACCAATTGGAACGGAATCACTTTTCTTTTTGCGACGACCAACCGACTCACCCGCATGACATCCATCTGTTCATCGATGCTCCTTCTGCTGGTTTTGGGGGTTTCTACAATGGAAGATGGTTTGCACCAGAATGGCCCCCTGGAGCTCGCAAATGAATGCCAGAAGTTCAGATGCTTGGCACCTAACGCAGATACCTTCCTGACGCCCGTTCCTCCATATTCAGCACTGACATTTAACTTGTAAATCCTGTGCTAATAGCCCTGATAGGCGACTCCCAGAGCTCCATCATCAATAGTCTACAGTGTTTCCCCTAGAATTTTTTTCAGGGCTGGTGGTACCCACCAAAAAAACCCTAAACAGACGAGACGCGAAATACAGCAATAACAAACATTTACATTAAAAATCATTGTAGGCCTATATTGCTGAATGATATCACTTAAATGAAATCATTAGGCTTAATCTAACCTTTAATCAAAGTTGCATGGGCCTGAAAGGCTGCAGCGTGGTGGTCTGAACCCATATGAGCATCAAGCACATCTTTTCTGTACATTGCAGAAGGGATCTCAATGAAAACCCTCTGGGATGGTCCTCTTTTAACGGGCTGTATATGCTGAAGGCATGAGCGACAAAACATCCCTACACATAATTGAGATTCTACGGTTATAAATATTTTTTTTAACAAACACATAAGTTTTTATTCATTTTATTATAACAGAGTTACATACTTTTGACAATGCCTGGGAAAACTAGCCTATTGTCTGTGTTATTTTCATCATTATTGCTTACCAAAAAAAAAAAGAGAGAGAGAAGCTCCTCAATCAGAACAAAAATATAAGATAAACAACAAATTGTAAACTCACCATGGGGAGTGTGTGGTACAACCAAGGGCTGTAGTTATGGTTATTAAGCCATTCGGGATCCCAGGCAGATGTTCTGTGTTTAGCTGTATTATTTTTTTTTTGCTGGGTCAACGTTACCAGTCGGCCCGGGCCCGCGGTCACCCTTTGGACGGGGGTCGGCAGTCAGACCGGCGTCACCTGTCGGACAAGGGTCGGCAGTAACCGATGTCAGGGGCAGTAACGGTCCTCGAGCAGCCCCCCTCTCCACTGCAATCTGCCCCCCTTTCTTCCGTCTCACCTGCACGTGTCATTTTTTCTGGAGTTGCCTCTGTTACTCTCCCTTCATCTATTTTCCTTGGCTCCAGAGTCTGGCAGAAGAATTTCTTTATATTAAGTTGTCTGTCACCCGCGATATTTTTTCTTTTCTTCGGCGGCGCCATAGTTGGTTAGCTAACAAACCTTAAACATCCCAGAATATATGCCCGCGCTCTCAGCAGCGGTACTCGCATCGTTACTAGGCAACAAAGCAGGTTGACTCGCGTTGCGCTGCACAGAGGCGCTCCTAATGTAAATGATTATTGATTTATGAATGAATTGATAGGTGGCTTATTGATTTTTTTTGGGCCTGGCGGCCCGCCAGGCCTGTGCATTGGTAGGGGAAACACTGGTCTATCGCCCTCAACCCTCTCTTCCTACTGGACAGCTTGGAAAAGCTTCCATTACTTCACGACCAATATGACATAACCTTTCCATCGATCGATCTCATCACCTTGACGTCTTTCATTACTTACGCCCATTCCATCATGTAAATTAAAACACACACCATCAAAGCTTAACTTAGCCGTATCGGCTTCTTTGTTTCAAGTTTGATAACTTCCCTTTTTAAAGGACTATGTCAAGAGCCAGCTAAAAGCCTTGCTGTCTTCCTCTTACTGCTGACTTGCTGTTAATCTCCCTCCACACCATCCGTTCCGGGTACAGCACCCCTCAAGTTGCCCGAACCCTGGAACCATGTTCTTGCTTGCTTCTTCAGATTCCTCAGATGCTCCGAATTCACCACCTCAACCATTCACTTCGACTCAAGCTGCCATGCACGCATTTCAGACTTGTCTCGCTTTTCAAACAACACCATGGTATTCTATGTAAAACGAACTAAAATAAATCGATTTGGTCTGCCTACACCCGTCATCTACGCCAAGGTCCAATCACCGCTGAATACTTTTAAAACCCTTGCTAACTTCTCGCAATTCCGCAAATCTCAGTGCATAACAATGACAGATCCTCTCTTCATCTCTGAATCCAGACAAGTGGCTACTCGATTCTGGTTCCACCATCACTTTCGCCACATGCTCTCATTGTCTGGTATTTTACGCGTTAACTACTCCAGACACTCCTTCAGGATCGGAGCAGCCACTTCAGCCTCCCACAATGGCAACCCAGAACACTTCATGCGACTCATGGGCCGCTGGTCCTCCCAAAAGTATCACCGCTACATCCGTTCAGAACTCAAAGATCTCAGATACGCACAGTCTCATCTCAAATGATTGGAGGTTTTTGGGGGTCCATTGCTGCCCGGGTGCAGTGGCGGATTCTCTACAGAGCTTCCCCACAACGCACTCGAAGAACTCGAAGAACCAACGTTTTGTTCCTAATAAATTGTTTAAATGCATCTTGTTGAGGGTGTGGTCCTTGCTAGTGAATTCTCTGTTAATTACACACGCTGGAGATGCTCAGCTCTGTGTGAATGACCAACTGCAGAGAATTGATGCGGCGATAATGCTGCATCTCTGTGTGAAAAGGGCTACTGTCATGGAGGTGCAAAGAGGAGGCGGGGTACTCCTGGGGTGATCTGGTCCCCTTTTCAGAGGGATGGGCACTGATTAAGGTGTCATGCATCAGAGACTGGCAACAGTGTGAAGAATATCTTCTGGGGGATAAATTACCTGCGACCTCACTGTCTGTTTCTGGAAGATGGAAAGTCATGATTCAGTTCACTGCATGAAAAGTTGGATTTTCATCAGTATGTGGCACTGTAGATTGACGTGGATTTTCAGGTTTGCGACTGCACGCAGCAATTTGCAGGCAACACCGAAAACTGCAGTGAATTGACGGAAATTGATGTGGGCCTTGCTTGGCAGTTGTCCCCCCTTGACCCCCCTCCTCCTGATTGTAGGGGAGGCTTTAACATGTAAATGAAAATGCTGTGAGCTATACAAATGCACATCAGGGTAGCAGGGGGAGTTTTACCCCAGGTGACATTTTTCTAAAAGGTATTAACTTCATTTTAAGAAAATCTCTGGTATAAATAGATGAGGCTCAGTATAGCCTAACTATAGACCCTTAAATTTTAGCTTGAATTGATTTATTTAATGAAGGATTAATTACTGTGTATGTCATTAGCAATGGCCAATATTATGTAAAAAATATAATTTATTCTTTTTTCTCTCTCTCTCTCCTGGGAACAAGTTAAAGATAAAACACCAGTTGTTAAGAAGTTCAAATTTGCATGAAATATTTTAAGATAACTAAGATCTTAAAATGTATAAATATTTCTATTTAAAATGTGTGACTTTAAAACGTAATTTCATGGGTTCTGAATGTTTTAAAAGAAGTTGAAAAGTAATTCTTATTATGTGTCAGAGTTCATGACCTTTAAGAGATTTTACACTTCCAGGTAGACCGGTGCGTGAGTGACGACGAAGAAGGAGCTGAGAGTTAATGGCGTCGAGCAGCTGACAGTGGACTGTGTGTGTCGTCAGTGTCGTGTTTTATCACTAGCTAGGCTAGCGGCACGGCCATTGTCGAGAGGAGGCATGCGCTGACAGGAGGAGCTTTGCCGGTGTTTCGGATTAACAAGCGTCTATGTTAACTGGCGACCGTGAGCCGAATGCGTCTGTGGTCGCCGTAGCTACAACAGATGTTGAAACCGGGAAGAGAAGACGTAGCTGTCCTCTGATATGCCTCTTTGTTCAGGTTTTCTCTGTGCAAAACATACCTGATACGTGTTTGGGCTCCTGTTTGATTAAACGTGTCTAACCCTCTGTCGCTGTATCAAAGTTGCTGGTTGTTACGGAGGACGTTGTAAACAGGAAAAGGGAGAGTTGCTCTTCCTGTGAATGTGTATCTCTAATAAACCTTTATTAAAAACACGTACTCGTGTCTTCTCCCTGTTTGATGAGTAAACATGCATCACATAGAGCAGGGGTTCTCAACCTTTTGCAAGCTGGGCCCCCCCAAAGCTGGTTCATTGCAGTCGGGGCCCCCCCTCCCCCTCTACTACCCCCGCCCCTCCTCCACACACACACACACGCACACGTGCGTGCGCCGTCAGGGGCCCATGAAGGAAGAAGAAGAAAAATCAAAACAAAAACAGCTGTCCAGAATTGCCACAGGCCCTGTTTTTGTGAATGAAACATCTGGGGGCGGGTCGGTAAGGTGACGCTGAGTGGCCTTGATGCGTGTCAGTCATGATGAGTTGCGTCTCGTCACCTCTCTGCTGTGTCTGCAGCTGAGCACTGTGCTGCACGTCTCTCTCCCCGGGCCGGGAGAGTTATTATACCGTGAAATACCAAATAATAGTCGGGGCATTTATTTGTTTCAATCACTGAACAGACCAGGCATTTATTTGGGACAGGCATTTAATTCCTTCCTCTCACAAATCCGGAATGAAAATGTCACAAACTTCGCCAGCTTCTCGGTGAATTCTCTGGCATCCTTCTGCAAGTGAAGTTGTTGCAGCGGAGGAAACGATTCAGCCAACCCGCACTCGCTGCAAACTCCTCATCTCTGCTGTCACTCACGGTGGCGGACATTTATTTTGCCCTGATCATTTTGCGGGACACTCTCTCGTGGCGTGCCGTTTGCTGATAACTCATCCAAGCATGTTTATCTCAGGCTCCTCGCTAGCCTCCTTCCTCCCTCCAGCAGGCAGCCTGGCCCTGCTGCTGTCCTCCTCGGACAGACGCTGAAGCTCAGTTTGATTTTTTCGCCAATCTCTCACTCTCTTGGGGCCGACAGAGAAACGTCTAGCTGCTTCTCCCGAGTTTTCCTCTGAATATATCACGACAGAAAGTTTGAATTTCAAGTCGTACTTTTTATTGTTTTGCTGCACCGGAGCCATGGCAATCATCAGTGTGATATTGACTGACAGAAAGCAGCACACTGCGTGAAAAAAGCGAAGAAGAAAAACGTGCAGTGTCAGTGGACACCTCTTCTTCCTTAATTAAAAAAAAAAAATAAAAAATTAGACCCGACATTTATTTGGAACCGGCGGTTATTTACCAAAATATACATCTGGGACCCTGCGGTTAATTGAAACCCAGCTATTATTATTATTATTTCCCCTACGACATCACTGGCCCTCCTGATCAGTTTGTTTAGTCTGTTGTTATCTGCGACCTTCAGCCCACTGCCCCAGCGTGTGACAGCGAAGAAGATCGCACTGGCCACAACAGACTCATAGAACATCCTCAGCATCGTCCGGCAGATGTTAAAGGGCCTCCTTAGGAAAAAGAGTCGGCTTTGGCCCTTTTTGTAGACCACCTCAGTGTTTCTAGTCCAGCCAACTTATTATTAAAGTACACCCTCAGGTACTTGTATTCCTCAACAGTGTCCACAGGGACCCCCTGGATGGAAACAGGGGTCACTGGAGTTTTTGCCCTCCTCAGATCGACTATGAGTTCCTTTGTCTTCGTCACGTTAAGCTGCAGATGATTCAGTTCACTCCAAGTGACAAAGTTGTCCACAACAGTCCTGTATTCATTCTCATCACCCTCAATGCAGCCAACTATTGCTGAGTCATCAGAAAACTTCTGAAGGTGGCAGGACTCAATAGTTGAAATCTGAGGTGAAGAGGAAGGGAGAGAAGACAGTCCCCCTGTGGGGCCCCAGTGTTGCTGACCACCCTGTCAGACACACAGTTCTGTAGGCGTACGTGCTGTGGTCTGCCCATCAGGTAATCAACAATCCAGGACACAATGGGGGCCTCAACCTGCATCGCAGCCATCTTCTCGCCCAGTAGAGCCGGACGGATGGTGTTGAAAGCACTGGAGAAGTCAAAGAACATGACTCTCACAGTGCTCATGATGATGACTCTTCATGATGTGGGACGTCAGGGCCACCGGTCTGTAGTCCTGAGGGCCGCTTGGACGCGGCGTCTTTGGCACAGGAACGAGGCAGGACATCTTCCACAGCACAGGGACCCTCTGGAGGTGCAAGCTCAGGCTGAATACTTGACTGAGTACTCCACACAGCTGGGGGGCACAGGCTTTAAGCACCCTGGGATGAACACCGTCAGGGCCTGCAGCTTTGACGGAGTGGAGTCACGTCAGCTGTCTTCTCACCAGGTCAGGCATGAAGAACACTGTAGAGTTGACAGTTGGCGGAGGGGTGAGGTCCTCAGGTTATGGAGGACATGATGTAGAGCAGGGGGGAGGGGTGGAGTAGGTGGGTGTGAATTGAGGTGGTGGGGGCAGACAAGGGGTCTGTAAAGGCAGGAACACTCCGGCCCAACCGCTGGACGTATGAAGCGTTTGGGGAGACTTGGACGAGGTTGGGAACAAATCTGCACATAGCAGGGGAACAAATCTGTTCCCGACCACAGCTGCGTCGGAAGCTTTTGGAGCTGTGTGGATTTTGTCTTCTCCAATTAAACATGCGAAGTCTGAAGAGGTTGGCTGTCGGCCATCTGAGCCATTGGATTCTCTGATTGGTGGTGTGCTAGCATATCAGCGCGGTGTTTGTGGGAGGGGCGGAATACTGTGTGCACTTTGTTTTTCTGCGCACTCCATTCCGTCATTCCCTGTTTTTAATGTTTTGGAGTACTGGCACGAGACTAGCTGTTATGTCCGTTCAGGACGAATTAACCTGTGTATGTTTGGTAATGCCTCGCTGCATAGTTAGTATGCAGCTGTTTTCATTTTGATTGAGAGTAAAGAGAATTGCGTGCATAAAGCTCTCTTCCAGAGTCCTTTTTATACAGAACACTATCACCACCCGCTTATTGCATCTCGCGCATGCGCAGAACGTACACACTACTGTGGAGCTGGCAGCACGTCGAAGCGGTGTGTTCAATGCAACTTTTCTGCAGAACTGGTCAGACAACAGGCAACAGAGTGGTCGGATAAAGGCCGTTGGACGTTGGTTTCAGTCTGGGCGGTGTGTGGAGTCCTTAAGGTGGAGGAGTAGGGGGAGGTAAAGTGGTAGTTGTTGTTGGGCAGCCAGCAGCAGAGTCTTGTGGGAGAGGGGCCGCAGTATCAAACCTATTGAAAAATAGGTTCAGTTCATTGGCCCGGTCCACACGAGCCTCCAACCCCATGCCACCAGTCTTCTGGAACCCGGTGATGGTTCTCATGCCACTCCACACATCCCTCATGTTGTTTTGCTTGAGTTTATCCTCCAGCTTACTCCTATAATTGTCTTTAGCCCCCCTGATTTTAAGTTTTAGTACCCCCTGTACTCTCCTCACCTCATCACGGTTGCCATCTCTGAACGCCCTCTTCTTCTCATTCAGAACGACCTTAATGTCTTTAGTGATCCAAGAGGTTTATTATTAGTATAACAGGTTACAGTCCGAGCAGGGACACTGCAGTCCACACAGAAGTTTATGTAGTCCGTGATGCATTCTTGGAGCCCATCAATGTCCTCCCCGTGGGGCTTACAGAGTGCAGGCCAGTCGGTTACTTCAAAGCAGCCCTGCAGTGCCTCATAAGTGTCCTCCGACCACCTCCTTACAGTCCTTGTGGTCGTAGGCTTCCTCTTCACGAGAGGCACATAGCAGGGTTGTAGGTGAACCAGGTTGTGATCTGACCTGCCCAGAGGAGGGAGGACAGCTCACGTAATGTCTGAAAGTCGGCAGAACTCTATCCATGGTGACATGGTTAAAGTCTCCTGATATGATAATGAGGGCACTGGGGTGTTGAGTTTGAAGTTTGGAGATGGTGGTGTGTATGGTGCTGCAGGCAGATGTTAGGTTTGCAGAGGGAGGGATGTACAGAGCAATGATGATGACATGCGGGATCTCTCTAGGCAGATGGTATGGACGTAGTCCAACAACCAGCAGTTCAGCGTCCGGGCTACAGAGCTGTTCTTTAATTGTGATGTGACCAGGATTACACCATCTGCTATTCACTAGAACGGCAAGCCCCCCGCCTTTCCACTTACCGCTCTCGGTACCATCCAGGTTGGCCCAGACGGTGTGGAAGCCATCCACGGAGACATTCTGATCCGTAATGTCCCTGTGCAGCCACGTCTCAGTGAAACACATCAGACTGCAGTCCCAGTACTCCGTGTGGCTCTGCGTTAGCGCCGTTAGCTTGTCCATTTTGTTGCTAAGGGACCGTACATTTCCCATAACAACAGAGGGGAGACACGGTTAAATCTTCTCCTCTCCATAAGCCCGTCCCCTCTCAACCCTCCTCTCATCCCCTGACGTTGCTTCCCTACTCTGCATCCTAGGTGTGTTTTTCTCCAGAGTTCAGGTGGTATATCAGCTGGTCTGGTCACAATGCCAGCCGGCATTAGCGCGATCAGCTGTTCTCCGGAGTAAACAAAAACAGCTTGTCCCGGTGAGGCATTGTTAATAACAACCAGAAGAAAAACAACCTCGTTAGAGAGGGCAGGACTTACAGAGTTACAGTGAAGAAACAAGAACAAACAAAAGAGAAAAAAAAGTAAAAAAAAAAGCTCAAAGGCTGGAGCAACGTAAGAGGCAGCATGCAGCTTTATACGCATGCGCCAAGTAGTTAAGTGAAAATGTATTTAAGGAACTGTTCAAAGTCGGTAGGCTCAAGGATGATGTGGACGAGATGACGGGGGATGCAGGCAGGCAGGCAGGCAGGCAGGGAAGGAGGGTTGAGTAGAGGCGGCATGGAGGAACTCAGGTGAACAGATGAGCAGAAAGCAGAGCAGAACCTCACTGGAGATCACTGTAGAAGGCAACAAAGAGAAGGGCATGAGCACAAAGGCCAAAACACGCAAAACACAAAGTAGCAGCACCATGAAGTCATCATATTGGATGCAACGATCTAGCGCCAAAGTGGTGGAAAGACCAGGTAGATAAAGCTACTGGATGACGAGTTGGTCCTCCTCAGCCTGCCACAGCAGCACCGTGACAGGTTGACCAATGTTTTTTTCAGGGCCGATACAGATGCTGATTATTAGTTAACAGGGAGACCAACAACAGAGATTTGGAACCGATGTGCATTTACAGTAAAAGGCATAAATGAACATTTTAAAAATGTAAAAATTCAGAATTTGATACAATGCCTATAAAAAGTATTAACCATCTAATTGTTGGGATCCACAGATAAAGTCTTTCATGGTGGATTAAAAATGGACTCTAAACTGAACTAAGTTGCCCAGAATCCCCAGTCTTCACACCAAGGTGCAAATTCAGCTTTGAGCTTCTATTGGTCAAAGTGAGCAAGAACAGCATTGTTCAATTCTCTCAAGGACTCCAAAATCCTTCGACCATTATTAGCTGTTATAGTTATATTGGTTGTAGTCATTAAGTTAATTATCAATCCGAGTAACAAAATGTCAGTTTAGTACCATTTTATGGGACTAATTTGGTGAATTTGCTATCTTCTCCCTGCTTCAAGGGTGGGTAATTAATAATCAATCAATCATCCCTGATAATCATTAATTATTATTGATAGCCAAACCTAACCTAAAGCTCTCTATTAATGTTGCATCAAGCACAACATATTGTACCCTGAATGAGGCAGTGTACTGTCTGCAATCATTCAAATAAATGTGCAATATTAATTTTAGAATAATCTGAACAGTGCTTAAATTTGAGATTCACATCTTGAACCTCTAAGCTTATAGTCTTTGCAATCAACCCCACTAGTCTATGACAGGAGTAGGCATTGATTTGTACTTACAAACAATTGCAGTGTGGTGAGAATTGATTTATCAATCAAATTTTTAACCCATTTATTTAACCAAAATCTTTTAGATTATAAACTACCACTTTGAGCCATTTGCTATTGCTGCTATCTATTCAGATTGAAAGAGCTCTGTAGAAACTGTAAGAATTCCAGTTCAGCATTTGAATATCCTGTATTGGTTGCATTCTAGTTAAGTTGTCATAATTTGATCATAATTTAAGTGTTCCTTGTGTTAATCATAGTGTGCCACCAGCCCTATAATGCAAAGAAGTTTGTATGTGGCTGGTACTGCCTTGCGTTATAGCCTGAGTAAGAAGTAGAGCTGAAGATAGAGCCACAGTGTGCTACTAGCCCTTTGAAACAAAAGTTTTGTACTTGACTGTTCCTACCACGTGTTTAAGCCAGTGACAACTTTAAGAGACAATCCTCTGACTGTTACTGCCCTTCATGAGTGAGTGCATGTTGAATGTTTGGAAGGGACAAAGTCAAAGTTGATGGACAGTGTTTCCCAGATGTTGATTTTGACTATGAAGATGCCAACCACATTATCATCACCGTCATGTTGCTGCTGCTCATATATACCATTATTACCATTATTTTTGAACTACCTAAGTGAGTAGAAAAATCAAACAGCTTTGCACATATCGTAGAAATGTATGTCTTTGTGACAACAGCAAGTAGTGGTTTTAACGTAATACAATTTGGCATTCATCTTATTGTGGTCATACATAAAGTAGCCTGCAGAAATGGAACACTGTATGAGTTTTTGTTTTTTGTGAATGTGACTTTCTCTGCAGGCGGCTGATGGATACAGAGGATGAGCTGAGTGACATCCAGTCAGACTCAGTGCCATCAGAGGTCCGGGACTGGCTGGCTTCCACTTTTACCAGGCAGAGGGTGCTGAAACTTCGCCGAAACGAAGATAAGCCACGCTTCCGCAGCATTGTCCATGCAGTGCAGGCTGGCATCTTTGTAGAGAGGTTTGATTTTCTTTTGACCATTATCAATGGTTTGGATACCAGTGCTGCTTTTAATGGCTTTTGGGACTATGGGGGTCCAACAATTCATAACTCAATTAGTTTTGATGATTTTAATAACTTTCAGCTTTTGAGACCAATTTACAGCTCACAAAAGTAACATTTTCAAAGTCATTGTAGAGCATTTATATTGGTTCATTCCATGCCAATTAACCTAAAATCCACAACTTTTACCAGTTCATCATGTTGAAACTTCTATCAAATTCAGGTATCTTTCAAAACCCTGTAGCAGTAATCCAAATACTTTTTTTGAAGCTTTTTTGTCTAATCACACCAGTGTTTGTAGAAAAAAAACATCAAACACAGTAACTTTATTGACTGTTACTTGTGTATTGTATTTGTGTACATTGTCTTGGACTCTGAACAACTTCAAATGAAAATGTCCTGAAAGCTCTGACAGAGCCCAGGATAATCTATGAGGACTGATTTATTCTGAGTAAGTCCACCATAAAAATACTGGGTTCTGTGTGTAACAGTCAGTGACGGACTGGGAACATAAAACGGCCCTGGCATTTTCACCCACCAGCGGCCCACGGGAGGGGGGTGCGCACGCCCACGCGCAATTTTTGACGCACGTAAAGAACAAGCACGTTTGATAGCCCCGGTGATAGTAAACGTAAATTCCCAAGCTATAAACAACTACACACCAATACATAAAACACATTAATAAATCATCAGAGCCAGCCACTCCATAATATAAACGTGTCTTACCGTCACGCAGTCATCCATGTCTACCTCTTCATCCTCCTCTTGCTCACATTCCTCACTGTCCTGGCAGTATTAGCGCTAGTGCTAGCTGAAGCTGCACTTGATTTTAAAAACAAATCAGTCGGTTTGCAGCATTTTTCACCGTCAACCAACAGTGCTCTATGAGATTTCTCTATTTTTCTCCACTCCCACCTTGTGTCGCTTGATACCTCGATTCATTTTTTTGCTTAGCTTAAACTCAGTCAACTTCCAACTTCCAACCTCCAACTTCCAACAACTCAGATGGTCCACTCGATTCAGTCTTGAAATTCCCAGAAGGCATTGCTTCATTTTAACTTTTGCAAACAACTATTCAAATAAAAAAATGCAGGTAGATTTGTTTTATTTCAAACCATGCACGTTTTTGAACATCTGAATAAGACATTTCGCTACAAAACAATGCAGAGTGATATAAAAGTTTGTAACTGTAGAAGGTAACCATGACTGTGATATAGAGACTAGTATGTGGCATATAAATAGTGATTAGACCATCACCTTATTTAGTGACAAAAAACGTCATTATTATTATTTAGTTAAGTAGGCCTATTATTTGTCAGAGTTAACAGGCCGTTTTGTTTGTTTGTTGCTTTTTTCCCTCTTTTTTTTGGCCGCCTTCAGCTCCGCTTCATTTTTTATTATTTTTATTTATTCATTTATTGATTTGCGGCCGCCTTTTGACGCAGCCGCTCCGCTTTATTTATTTATTTATTTAGCCTATTTATTCATTTGTGGCCGCAGCCGCCTATTGATGCAGCCTGCGGCCGCATCACCGGGCAGCATCACAGTGGCATTTGCCCACATTGCCCAATGGCCAGTCCGTCCCTGGTAACAGTTGACCTGTATTTGTGTAGCAGAACACAGACTCAGATCCTGAACAAAGCTGCTGTGCCACTTGCACTATCGCTCACAACATGCTCTCGATTTAAAGATGGACTAATTGTTTCAGCAACTGCACAATGCTGCAGGTGTATAATTAAGTCAAAGGAAAGAATCTGACACACAGCCAGCTGTTGACAACAAAACAGATCACCATCAGTGTTTCCTCTACATTCATTAAGGAGTGGCGGGCCGCCACTCCTAAATCCTAGCCGCCGCTCCTTCAAATATCTTTATTTTTATTTTTTTTCAATTGTCGCAAATACACCACCGCCCATCATTTCTCCACCTTCACAGCAGAGTCCAGCACTGGGTCGGGTGTAGCGAGTGCTGAGGTAAACTAGATAACTATCTTGCTCAGTATCTACTATTTGGAGTAGATTCCCCCCGCCCTCCCCCAATAAGTTACCGGTGCCATCGACGTTAATTACTCGCGAGATCGCGGCCTTGAAAGTGACATCACGTCAAGCACCCAGGCACCAGGTCAGAGAGTCAGAGGAGTGTCATCTTGAAAATAGGCCAACGACTTACCGGAGAAAAGGTAGACTTATTAGCTTAAGAAAACTTATAATAGATTTCATAAGTTCATTAGACATTCACAAAATATTGATGGCCAGCTAAGGTTACGTAACATATCGGTAGCTTAATTAATTGGGCCGGTGCCAACTCAACTCTGTGTCGCTAACGTGAGTAAACTAATTGATAGCATTAAGCGAATATATACACGCCATGATGTAACTTCTGACTGCATTTTCAGATGAGCTTGTTCAAATATTTCTCAAAACCCAGAAAAATTAATTGTTCTGAGCCTGGGTGCAATCTTTGCCACTGATTCTACAGCCCCATCAAGAAATTATTATTTATTGTTTTATTCATTTATTTTTATTGGTGTATTTTTGTTATCATTTTTTATTTTTACATTCAGCCCTTAAAAAGCCCTTTTCCATTCCAGCCATTCAATAAAAAGGGGTTATATGCTGGGCATAAAAGTAAAATCTGCAGTCAAGTGTCATTTGTTTATGCCGCCATGGCTCCCCCGGAGAGCCTGCCCCTGCTGCTGAAAAAAATCCTAGAGGAAACACTGTCCATTGTGATGTTTCTATGAAATCCGGGATACATTGTGACATCTGAGTGACATTATTGTTACACCCAGACATTGTAGCAACTAATAATGTAAAATGGCTCATAATGTAATAACGGCTCATAATGTAATAATTTCAGTGTAATAAAAGTTCAGAATGTAATAATCGGCTCATAATGTAATAAAATCACGGATGCATAACGTAATAAGGGCTTTGCGCATAATGTAATAACTTATTACTTTAAGAGCCATATTGATACTGCTCATAATGTAATAATAGCTCATATAGTGAGAAAAGTGTTGCATTATCATCATTTTACCTCTGTGAGCTAATAACTATATTGCCACCGCATGACTGTGACTATACTTAACACACTTTAGTATCAATTGATCAGTATAGAAGTTGGAAAGTTATGCTGCTTGTATCATGTATTTAACATAAGTAGTAGGAAAATAATGGGTAACACTTTACAATAACCATCACTTATAAATGGTAAATAGACCATTTATAAATGGTAAACAGATAGCTAATTAATGTTTAGCCATCATTTATAAACAGCATATAGACCATTTATAAATAGTAAATAGATCATTTATTAATGTTTAACTTTCATTTATAAATGGCAAATAGATTATTATTAATGTCAGTTAATAGTTACTTTATCATTTACAAACAATGTAATTATAATTAAAAATGTTTATTAATTATTAAGAGACAATTTATTAACAGTTTATAGTTGCACTTATCACAATCTTAACACTATTTTAAGCATTTGTTAATGATTTCCAAATGATTTATATACCTTTAAAGGAGAACTTCGGTCGATTTAAACATGCAGCTTCATTGCTCAAGCTACCCTTGACTTGCCAGTACCGAAGACGCGAACACATTTGGTCCAAGCATTACAGAGCTCCGTGAACGGAGACTTAGCATTGACAGCTAACAGCATGTGGTCAGAACTTTACACTGGGTTTTAAGCGTCTTAACATGCTCCACATCTCACACCAAAAGTTATGCAACATCAGCAGACACCTTAGCACACAGCACTGTAGCGTGTATGACTCAAACTGAATAAAAAAGTAGTTAAAACAGTGTGTTTGTGCAAGGAGCTACTTACCTGTTTGTTGACATCTGTGTCTTCCGGTAGCTATACCAAACTAGTCAATCCGTCCAGCGTGCACTTACTCCCTCACTGGCGGAGACGGAAACGTAATCCAGCATTTTTGTGTTTATGTTCATAATGTACATGTCCATGTTACAGCCTGTCATGAGCCATGAGCCTTACAATAGCCTGTTAAGCCTGTTAAGTGCACACTCGATGGATATGCTAGTTTGGTCTAGCCACCGGAACACACGGATGTCAACAAACAGGTAAGTAGCTCCTTGCACAAACACACTATTTTAACTACTTTTTTATTCATTTTGAGTCATATACGCTACAGTGCTGTGTGCTAAGGTGTCTGCTGTTGTTGCATAACTTTTGGTGTGAGATGTGGAGCATGTTAAGACGCTTAAAACACAGTGCAAAGTTCTGACCCCATGCTGTTAGCGTTCAATGCTAAGTCTCCGTTCACGGAGCTCTGTAATGGTTGGACCAAATTTGTTCGCGTCTTCAGTACTGGCAAGTCAAGGGTAGCTTGAGCAATGAAGCTGCATGTTTAAATCGACCGAAGTTCTCCTTTAAGAAATTGGTTGTAAAACATCTATAAAGCACTTAATGGTTAATATTTGGTTTTTAAACCATCAATAAACATAACTTAGATGGTTATTGTAAAGTTGCAACTGATGTTTGTAATACTTTGTAAATGGTTAATAATTGGTTTATAAACCATCTATAAACATTACTTAGATGGTTATTGTAAAGTTGCGACTGATGTTCATAATAATTACTTAATGATTAATAAGCTGTTTGTAAACCATCAAGTAACATTTATTTGACTATATTAAATCTTGTATTGGTGATCTCTTAGAGAGCTCATTTGTTAACCAATAACAGAATTGCAGTTGATTTTTATGATCAACTTTAAACACATTTCAGAACAAACCTTAAAATCAATGTTGATTTGCAGCACTGCACTACAAATAAATAGGGTGGGAGAAAGAGAGACTTAAAAAAAGTCAACACAACAGATATTCAATAAAAACCTTTATTACAAAACTGCAATTGCCATGCAAACATTATTTTAAAATATGTAACATGAATGTGAAACAAAAATAATGGTGCCTTGATAACAGGAAAAGACATTTTAGAATCACGAACAATTACTTCTGCTCCCTGTTGTTGTACGGTATAAGCTTACCCACTGCTTTATTTTTAGCTATTTTGGCCCCAACTTCTGCATCATCTTGAATCACGTATTTACATTTGCTGACAAAGTCAGCTAACTTATCTCTTTTACGGAATCTTGCCAGTAGTTTTTCAAACTTATCTGGGGAAGCTATGGCAAACTCCGGGATTGCTGCTTTACATCTCACCGTCAGCTCTGTTACACCAGCGAATGCACATGCTTCGCCCAATTCCTTTACACTGTTGTATGCTCTCAACACCCTCTTGTATCTGGCAATGATCTCCATGGGACGACAGGCTAAGAGTTAGTAAATAAGGATGACATGGTCAATCAAAAAATCAACAAAGTAGCACACAACTACTGGGACACCTCAATTTACAACAGCAGCTGATAAATCACCATATCCAATTCAATTTCTACAGCTGTGACTAGTCTCTTATATCATCACAAGTATTTTTATTTGTATGCATATCTAGCTGACTAGATGCTTTCTACTGCAATAATCTAATTCAGTAGTAAAACAAATAAGCTCAATGCGCCAAAAATTACATTTGAAAAGCACATCTCTTTCCAGAAATCAAAACATGGTTACTCAAGATAATCCACAAACCTCATGAACAGTTTCACTGAAAACTATTACCTTTGGTAGAAAATAGTTCTCTATCCACAATGACTGTGGATAATCTTGAATTACCAGGTCATGATTTCTGTAAGGAAACATTGCCTTCGTTTTTGTCCAATGTATTTTTTTCACACTTTGAGCACCACAAACCCAATGCCATTCAACTCCATTGTATTGGGGTGATAGTGGATATCTCTACAACTGATGTCTCTAACCCTTGCCATATCACACACAGACCATCTTGATGGATTAATATCATTCTGGGGAAGAGGAAAAATATGTTGGGGTTTTCTCTTTTGCATTTTATGTGAACTTCTCCTTTAAATGAGTACAACCACTTTGGTAATGAAATGGTTAGAATGTCAACCCAAAATTGACATCCCTTAGCACAAATGTTTCATACTTCTAATCTAAAATCAATAAAACTTTTTTAAATCGGAACCATCCCCTTGATTCACCTCTTCTGCCAAGTGATGTCTTTTCTTTTGCCACCTTCTTCTTCTTCTTCTTCTTTTCCTTTTCGATGTGGCACTTTTTTTTGTCCCTATTCTTTTTATACCATTTTCTTCTTTTCCTCTCATCTTTTGAAGAGGAGGACGAGGATGAAGAGTGGCAGATGAAGAGGAGGAGGTGGCTGATGAGGGGGGAGCAGATGATGATGACTCCCGTCACTACGGCATTGGCCTGGGCTAAAAAGAGACAATTGTGTAGTATAAGTAATAATAATAATAACAATGATAATAATAATAATAATAATAATAATGAATATAGCTGCAAGCGGTTCTAACCTTTTTCGCCCCAAACCGGCCACCCTGACCCTCATCCCCCGCAGTTCACGACATCGGCCGCCATGTTCCTCAAAGATCTGTGCAACACATAGCCATGATAAGCCCAAGATTTCTCCAAATTGGGTTTTCAGCTACATGCTAAAGGCATTTATAGCGTCCCCTATAGGTTGAGCTCAACATGCTTTAGTGGGCAGATTACCTGTCCCGTTGTGAACCTACCCACCAAGTTTTGTGATGATAGGACAAAGGGTGTGGGAGTTATGGCCAATCATTTCTTTTTTTTTTTTTTACTTTATTTTTAAATGCAAAATTTTAAAGTTTTACAAAGACAAATAAAACATATAAGTCAAACAAATAAACAAACCTGAACATTCAGGTCACCGGGGAAAATAAAATATATTGTTCCAGAAAGAACAAAAATCATACAATAATATTGCTCCATGTGATATAGGGTTACAGACATCCACAAGTGAGGGAAGGGAACTGCTCTATTCTGTTTTCTCGCTTACATACAAGAGCCATTTCAACCAGTACTTCTGGGCTTTGTTACGGTTCAATCTCAGAGAAAAAGTCAGCATCTCCATTTCATATATTTCTTTTACAGTGGCTGCCCACTCTTCCACAGTCGGCGGCTCCCTGTCCAGCCATCTCCTTGTTAACGATTTCTTGCTGGCTATCAGTAATATCTTAAGGAGATACTTATCCTGTGGGTTGAGATCAACTGGTAAATTACACAAATATACAGTCTGAAAATTACACTCAATGTCAAAACCAAGAATTGAATTAATTTCTTTAACTACAACTAGCCAGTACAGCTGAATGACTGGACAACACCAAAAGATGTGACAGTGACCAGCCATCACATTATTACATTGTCTCCAGCAATGCCCAGATTCTGTTCTGCCACTCTGTAGATATTTTCTTCTTGGGGTGATAAAAAATCTGATGATGTTCTTCCATGCGAATTCCCTCCATTGCCCTGAACTGGTGGTGGAAGCATTTATTTCACATATGTTTAGCCAGTCGTCCTCTGTCAAAATTATATTTGCTTCCCTTTCCCAGTTACACTTGACATATGATGTTGAAAGTTTTTTGTAAAGTTGCAGGCATAAGTATAGTCTGGAGACCACTTTCCTTTGGATTTTACCTTTATATGCATCAATAAGAATATCAATGAGGTCCAAGTCACCTTCCTTTAGGATTCTAATATTTCTATCAAAGTGATGCCTGAGTTGCAAATACCTGTAAAAATCTTTTTTGTCTAAATCATGGTTTTCCTGTAATTGTTGAAAACTGTCCAGGCCAGTATCAGATGAAATTAAGCAATATGAAGTAATGCCTTTTCGTGTCAGTTCCTTAAATCTCATGTCAAGTTGTGCTGGTCTGAAATCCCTATCATGCTCAACCCATCTTAATAATCGTGCTTTTCTCTCCAAGTTTGAATTACAAATCTCTTTGAACCAGATATTAAGGGGGATTTTTGTAAGGTCACTTAGCTTACTTGAGTATATAGTCTTGAGGGTTTTGTCACCCAGCAGAGGTTGGAGAGGGATATCAAGCTGGTTCAACTCTAGTTCTTTCCATTTTGCATCATAATCCTCTTTACACCAGTAAACTACATATTGCAATTGTGCTGCTTTGTAGTAGTTCTCCAAACAAGGGAGTGACATCCCTCCTTTATCTCTTGGCAGGCATAATGTTTTGTAGCGTATCCTTGGTTTCTTGTTCTGCCATATAAACCTAGAGATAGTCCGATTCCATTCGTTGAACTGTTTAATTGGTACTTCCACAGGTAGCGATTGAAAAAGGAACAACAGTTGAGGCAGAACAATCATCTTTATAGTTTCTATTCGGCTGTATAAATCAAGCGTCAGAGGAGTCCATCTGTCCAAGTCGTTTTTAATTTTGTTTGTGATAATACCACAATTTACATCATATATGTCTTCAAAGGTCTTGGGGATATTAACACCTAGATATTTCATAGTTCTAGTTTTCCATTTAAACTTAAATGTTTTACGTATATTTTCCTGAGGTAAATAATTAAAGGAGAGGATTTGAGTTTTCTCTATGTTCAGTTTGTATCCTGAATAAAAACCATATTGGTCAAGGCAGGACATTAACTTGGGGAGACTGGTATCGGGGTCAGACAAAGTTACCAAAATATCATCTGCGTATAAACATGTCTTATATTCTCTTCCCTTAAATGAAATTCCCATAATTTCCGGGTCTTCCCTGATTTTCTGGGCAAGTGGCTCTATAAATAGAGCAAACAGGATAGGGCTCAATGGACAGCCCTGCCGGCATCCCCGCTCCAAACAAATCGTATCTGAAAGACCACCATTTGTTTTAATCCGGGCCACTGGTGAGTTATATATGGATTTAAGACATCTTATAACAGTATCATTAAAACCAAAGTGTTGTAGAACTAAATATAAAAATTCCCACCGCACAGAGTCGAAAGCTTTGTCCGCATCAAAGCTAATTGCTAGGGACTTCGTGTTATTTCGGCTCATAGTGTCCATCAGGTGTATTGCTCGCCTGACGTTGTCTTGTGTGCGTCTATTTTTAATAAATCCCGTCTGGTCCGTGTCAATCAAGTCAGGGATAATATTTTCTAGTCTGCTAACTATAATTGAGGTGAATATTTTGTAGTCGGTGTTCAAAACAGAAATGGGTCTGTATGAGCTGCACTCTGTCTTATCTTTTCCTGGTTTCGGTATTACAGATATTATAGCTTCTTTCCAAGATGGTGGAGTCTCGACCCCCTTAAGTACATAATTAAAACATTTTAATAGCAGTGGGGTCAAGGGGTCCCTAAAAGTTCTATACCATTCTGCGGGCAGTCCGTCTCCCCCAGTTGCTTTGTTTGTTTTCAGTTTAGAAATGGCCTTATTCACCTCTGCTATTGTAATATCTGCAGTTACCTGCTTGTTTTGTTCTGTGCCAATAGATGGCAAGTCTAGAGAGTCCAGGAAATGCTTTATTGTTACTGGTTCTGCTAATTTGGGTTGAGTGTATAAATTCCTGTAATATATTTCAAATGATTTATGTATTTCTTCTGGCTTAAAGCACACCTGGTTGGTGACAGGGTCTTTTAATTTATAAATGAATCTTTCAGACTGCTGTTTTCTTAGTCTCCAGGCCAATATTTTTTTCGCTCGGGGCCCATTTTCATAGTAAGTTTGTTTGATATATTTCAGTTTAAGTTCCACCTGGTCACTGAGTTTCTTATTTAGTTCTGATTTTACAACAGCTATTTGTTCCAGTAGGGCCGGATCACTAGTCTCTATATGCTTCTGTTCCAGTGAGTCTAGTTCATTAGTCAAGTCCTTGAGTCGTTTAAGTTTTTCTTTTTTCTTTTGTGATGTCCACATTATAATATTCCCGCGTAATACTGCTTTTGCAGCATCCCATAAAATACTTGGTGACACCTCTGTGTTACTGTTAAATTCTGTGTAGTCCCCGATTTCTTTTTTAATGAAGTCCTCAAATTGAATATCATTTAGCAAAGAGGCATTAAGTCTCCAGATAGTATTTTTATGTGGGATGTCCAAATATATTTTCATATAACCTCCCGAGTGATCTGATACATCTCTAACACCAATGTTACAATCTAGGACCCTGTGTCTATCTGATCTAAACATAAAAAAATAGTCAATTCTAGAATAAACTGCATGGGGGTGGGAGTAGAAGGTAAATTGTTTAACTGATGGGTGGAAGTCCCTCCACACATCAATCATGCCAATCCTTTTAATCATTTTCTTAATGTACAGAGACTCAGAGTTCATTCTTTTTGTTGGGTTTGTGGAATCTAGGGTGGGGTGCAACTGTACATTCCAGTCCCCCCCACAAATCAAGACACCGGAAACCTCTGTAGCTATCAAATCAAATATTCTATTAATTAATATCCTATCTTGTCCTGGTGGTCTGTAAACGTTAAGTAATGTTACTTCTTTTGAGTCTAACGTTCCCCTCACCAAAACAAAACGTCCCTCCTTGTCTACGATCTGCTTGGAGAGTTGAAAATCCATTCTGTTTGCAATAAGTATCGCGACTCCTCTCGCATGTCCACTTGCATAGGAAGAAAAGAATGTATTTTTAAAACCCATTTTTTTAAATTTCTCGTGTTCTGTTTTTATCAGATGAGTTTCCTGCCAAAAGATAATATGCTGTTGTTCCCTTTTCATCTTAGCTATAAGCTTTCCTCTCTTAATTGGGTTCTGCAGCCCATTAACATTAAGTGTTATGATTCTATATTCTCGCTGAGACATTTAACGTTAAACATAGCTGTCCCCTCCACTATGTGCATCCACAGTGACCTTAACATTAGAACATAAACAAATGTAGTAACAAAGAACTTGTAACTTGAAAATACAAAGGAAATGAAAGAAAATACGGCTTCCATAACAAAATTTCCTCTTAGAAAGGAGTCCTGATTGGAGAGGGAACCCTCCAGTGTATGAAGGGGCTCTCCAGTGCCAACTGGGATAGCTCAGAAATGAGTATCAGTTCAGTGCACGCCCGGAATAGCTTAAACAGGCTCCCAGTCCAACGGTCTGATATTTTGATCTGTTAACAGTAAACAAAGGCGTTCCTCCCAGATAAACATTAGAGATTACAAAAGACGGGGTTGTAAAAAGAAAGCTGGGCACAGTGCTTCATTTTGAACAGGATCAGTGTTTAGTCTTATGCTAGTTTAAGCCACTGTGCTGGCAAGTCTTACCACAGGGGTGACAAATAGTTGTTAGGGTGGTGTTCACTCTGGTGTGGAGACTGTGTCCGCGGTGTCGCGGCGAAATCCGCTAAGTTTCTTCCGTGCCCTCTCGCCGTGTGTGTCTAGGTTCTGTCGTTTGGCCTCCACCGTCATCCAGGATAATTTCTTCAGCATCTCCATCGGTGTCGCCGCAGAGGGTCTCTCTCTGATGTTATCGTATGGCGTGAGCCCCCTCTTTCTCAGATCCTCCATGGCCTCTGCTGCGCTGTTATACATGACTGGACCACCGTCAAAAAACACACGAAGCTTAGCCGGTGGCGGGGTCTGGAAACGGAGGCCCTTTTCCTTTAGAAGCTTTCTGATGGGGGCATAAGCTCTCCTCTTTTTTTGAGTCTCTGCTGGATAGTCTTGATCGAAGTACAGCCTCTGTTGGTCGAGGCGAATCTCTCCTTTTTTCCACGCGGAGCGGAGCACCAACTCCTTGGTTCTGTACTCCAGAAAATAAATCACCACCGATCGGGGGCTAGCGTTCTGTGGTGGTTTAGGGCCCAGTGCGCGGTGACAGCGCTGTATACCAAGTTCAGTGTCCTGAAGCGACAGCTCGGCTCTAATAAAACTTTCCATAAACTCTTGCAGGTTGCTTCCTTCTGTATCCCCGGGAATCCCGAATACACGAATATTGTTTCTTCGTGAGCGTGCCTCTAAGTCAGTCAGTTTAGCTTGAATTTGTTCTTGATTAATCAAAGTTTGAGACAGCACGTCTTTCGCCATGGCTGACCACTCCTCCATATCTGATACACGCTGTGCTGCCTCCTCGGCCCTGTTTCTGGCTTCTTTCAAATCTCCCACAATTTCGTTCAGTTTTCCATTGACGTCCTCTTTGAAACTAGCCAAATCTCTTTTCATATCTCTGGAGAGGCTGTCACGGAAACAGCCTAATTCCACCTTCACGTCCGAGCGGATAGCCAGTATTTCTTTGTGGATAGCCGCGATGCTAGCTTGTAAGCTATCCATAGCCTCGAGTTTGTCAGTCACGTCTCCGCCGTCTTTTCCCGTCGTGTTTTCTTCACTTTTTTCTTGGTTCTGGGTTGGTCTGCCTTTGGTCCTTCGTGTCTTATCCCCTGACATCATAAGTTTGAGATTTTAAAGGGTTGAAATAGCTCTAATCTGCGCCATAACCGGAAGCCTGGCCAATCATTTCTAAGCCCCACCCATTGGAAAAATACATGGGTCCCTGGCCACCATGTTTTTTGACCAATCTGGCTCATTTATAGAAGAAATTTGTCTTTTCATCCCCCGAAGTCGTATACCAAATTTGGTGTATATAGAGTTGATCTTTCAAAAGTTCTATTCATTTTACTGTTTTTCACATTATGCTAATTGGCAAGAAATCTAAGTAGGCGGAGCTTTATGGTCCATGAAGCTTTTTTGTAGAGCACATGGAGCTGGACTTGTGTGTCAAATTTCAAGTCAATCAGACTTATGGTGTGAGGGGCGTGGCCTTCCCAAAAATGCATTTTCAATCCTTAATTACAGCGCCACCATCTGGCTGACTGGGCTCTCAGACCTGAGCATTGCCTGCATTTAAATGTAAATAGTTACATATAACTTCGTGCATTTTTAAAATGTATGCAAATATTTAGCAAACAACAATTTATATTTGCATTATAAGTAATAAAAATGGTTTTTTAAACATATTTGTGGTTTTCACAGTAAAAAAATCTAACTTTTTCCTACTCGGATTTTAGGTTTTTTTTGTGATTTTAGGTCCATTGTGTTAATACAGTATGTCAAAATGAAAAATAACTGTACAGTCACACATGTGAGGTTGTGCTGAAAATAATGACACCAAGTAAATAGTTTTTAGGGTGAAATATAATGGCAAAATCAAAAATAGTCAAAAACAGCCAATTATACCCTGGAATATCGGATTTCACAACAAACCTAAATATCCCTGATGTCCCACCTTCAAACACAGCCTCATTTGGCCATCCATGAAAAAGCTTCTTAACCTCCCACTTTTCTGTAGGAACACATATTTCCTACGGGCAATGCACTAGTAATAATAAAACACTCAATTTATATAGCGCCTGTCAGGGTACCCAAGGACACTTAACAAAGTAGAACAAACAAAACAAGGAATAAATGGAGCGCCTGTCAGTCAGCACAGAGGGAAAAAGTCAGTGGCACCATCCGTGTACAAACTAGCGTATGGAGGCTCCATGCACACAATGGGAGCGACGCAGGAGACCAAGAGATCCAATCCAAGCGATGGAGCCTGGGGTGAAGTGACAGCAGAGGTCCAGGTGCTCCTGTGCTGAACACCTGAAGACCCCGACAGCGGTGACGGCGGAATAGTGACCATCCAACATCGCTGCGAGCCAGGAGAGCGACAAAGGAGCCCGGCGGTGAATAACCCTGAGGTTGTGGTGGAGGGACGACGAACGGAGCAACGATGGACAGCCCACATAGTATTGAGTACGTCGGTTTGAAAGTTAGAGTTGCTAGGCTAACAGATGATCGGTGAGGCTAACAGATGATGGCGGGGCTAACAGCTAATCAGCGAAGAAATGTGACATGAGTAAGTGCAACGTCCTGCAAACAGTAATACAAAATAAAACATAGCAGCTGAACCTGAGAATAAACTAATAAAAAGTTGGTCAAACAACAACTAGTGCTTTTCCAGCATGCGACACACTGACGCTGACGAATGAAGTAGGATGTACTGTGACGGAGAAAAAAAAAACTGGATTGGCCCGTGGATCTGTTCATTTTTCCGATCCCCGATCAAGCTATTTTGTCAATATCGGGGCCGATATCCAATCTTAATATCGGATCGGTGCACCCCTATATACTACCAGGCCTAACAACTTTTCTGTGGGAAACCATGGAATGGGTAATAAAGAAAAAATAAGAAGTTCAATATTTAGTGCTCAAGCTACCTAATAAAAATGTTTTGCCAGTTAATGCACCTCTGTGAGAGTTGTTGCTGTGTATAGAAGTCTATTTTCATTCCCTTCGTCTGAGCCTCTGAAGCCTCAGTGGATTGATTAAATTTTTAACGAAGACGTACCCTCAAAACTTCCCAAAATGTTCTATGTGTGCATCCACCATATTACTGACGACTTCTTTCTTAACCTTGGTCCATACAAAGCAGGCTTAGGTCTGAAGATAAAGCATGGATCTGTACATGACTCGTAATCAAATGTGGAAGTTTTACCATTTTGTGTTGCTTTGCCGTATAAGGCTATACAGTACAATGGCCTGTTTTCAGTAGGGCATATTAGAGGGACTTTTCAGGCTGTATTAACTCCAGGACCAAGGTGGGTTTTGGACAACACACCTCAAAAACACTGTTGTAGGAACTCTGAGAATTATGTGAACATGTTGTAAATGAGTATAATATGTCACTTTTAAGGTCTGGTTAGGTTTAGCCATAAAAGATGTGATAAAAATTAAATAAATTAACGTTAAATGATTTCCCTGTCTGGGATCATTAAAGTAATTTTATCTATCTATGTGGTTTGGGATAAAATAGCCGGTGTTGTCACCACAGATGACAAATACCTGTTGTCAAGGCAACAGTAAACAAACTCAAGACAGTTGTTAATGTGACAGCATTTAATTATCTCGCCTTCAGTATTGTTGTATGTGTCCTCTGAATTGTGTGCATTCTTCCTTCATTATTCACACATCTTGATCAGTGCTCCTACTCCGCTGTTCTTACTTGGTTGCCACAACATATCACAATAATAGTAGCTGCCAGGGCCGGCCCAAGGCATAAGCGAACTAAGCAGCTGCTTAGGGCCCCGTGCCCACTAGAGGGCCCCCAAGAGCAATTAACTTAAAAAGAAAAAAGTAATTAATTATTTTTTTTCCATGTGTGAGCAATGATGATTCATATATTATCAAATGTACATACTTGTACAAAAAACAAACAAACAAAAAACCCCAACATCAAAGAGTGTAGTTTCCTACTGCCTCTCTGCTCCATATGTCAGAGCTCCGCTAGTAACGTGTGCAGTGCAGCCAACCATGCAGTGCGCACTCAGCATCCAGGAGCTAGGAACAGGTGAAAGATGTTGCAAAAAAGGACTTACCCTTCACGGGCAGAAAAAAGAAAAAGGAAGAAAGATAAAAACGACAAGATAAAGGTATGTCTTAGTAATGTAACATTTGTTGATATTTTGTTCCAAATATGTTAGCATATAATAGCAAATTTGCTAGCTAACATTAGTTCAAAACGTCTGTTTAGGTTAGATAGCTTATTATTCAAGCTAACGTTTTTGTGTTTGTGTAATACTTTGAATAAGTTGATTTTCAGTGTATATACATTATTCTGGGTCGCTTTTTGGCATCAAAACAACATTTTTGATAACAGTGTTTGATAGCAAATGTTTAATAACTAACTTTAATTACAAACGCAGTGACATTCGCTAGCAATATGGTTTTGCATTAATTACTTAATTTAGTTAACTTACTAGTTTGAGGTATGTTGTTTGCAATTGTTTGCTGCAGAGCACAGTAAATTATGTGAGTAAATAAACATATTCCTTTTACATCATCTCCTTAATATGCTCATACGTTATATAAAACTTCCCCAGGAGCACTGTTAAAATATTTTGGAGGAGGCACTGACTCAGCCCAGGGGCAATCCACCTCCTCAGGAGCAGCCAAGGCTGATGAATGAGGTGATCAAAAACTGTCACCATATATATTTAGCTAATTTCTAGTCAAATTATCTCATTAAGATATACTAATATAAGATGTAATCATATGACAAGGGATATGTTTTTCATCTCAGGTCCATCTCTATCCTCTGCTCCCACTGTGCCCACTGTCCTCTCTGCAACCTCAGCTGTACCTGGTAAGTTAACAAGAAAACAGCCTTTAATTGCTCAGTGCACTGCAGAACATACTGAGATGAATATTTTTTTAAATATAAGATATAATCATATGACAAGGGACATGATTTTAGACAAATCCATATTATTTCAAAACTTCTCAAACAATATCAGTTGTTCCACAGTTTGTTTTCTTATTACAAGCTATAGCTGTACTTTTTTTATTTAGAAAATAAGCTGCATCATTAATATGACTATAACATGGCTAGCTTGTTTTTCATCTTAGGTCCATCTCTATCCTCTGTGCCCACTGTCCCTTTTGTGTCTTCTGCAACCTCAGCTGTACCTGGTAAGTTAACAACAAAACAGCCTTTATAATTGCTCAGTGTACCGCAGAATATTCTGAGATGAATAATTTTGTCCAAAAATATTATTTTAATTTCCCAATAGGTCCTTCATCTTTGGTCATCGAGATTGATTTGTCGTTATCAGCATCCAGTTTGGAGCAGGGATCAGCAGCCCCGCCAGTTGACCCAGCTGAGTGTCCCTCTTTCCTGTCAGACTCAGAAAGGACTGAACAGGTATTAAGAGGGCCACTGCCTATAGAGGACACATTCATATTCCCAAAAAGACACGATGGCCGAAGCCCCCCCCCCCCCCATTTTTGCACATTATAACATAGTTTTCAGACCTAATTCATCTTAATATTTTATTTATAAACCATTTGTGTTACCTTGTACCTAGTATTTGTCTGATTTTTTAAATTTTATTTTATTTAATACTGTCTGTTTTCATACATTTGGTGTTGCAGTTTATTTAAAAAAAATAATAATAAAGCAGATCGTGTTTGCAGTAAACGATTAGTTTATTTTTTTACTTTTAATTGGCCTAGATGACATTCAGTATCCCACTTAGTACTATATCACTTTGAATATTAAGTGTTAATCAACCCCAGGCTGCTCTTTTAGCTGAATTTGCTACCATTTCAGATTAAAAACCATAGATGGGTAAAACATGTCGGGCTTCTCTTTAAGGTTTTATGTATTGACTACTACTGTGTCGCCAGTAGGGGGAGTTGCTGACTTTGCCAAATATTAATTGAAAGATTTTTCTGTAAATTTGCAAATCTGGTGTCTGCTTCCATGGCATTAATCACTAGGGGTGTTCCAACAAGGGTACCTCACGATTCGATTCGATTTCAATTATGGTAGCTTCGATTCTTCAATTCTTTGATTATAACGATTGTCGATTCGATTCAATTATTGGTGCCATGATTCTTCGATGATTGTGATTTTTTATGCAGACATCAAGTTTAAATATTTGACCAACAGTGTTTTACAGGAGGAGGATGATCTGAACAGCTGTTCTATTCACTCTTAAAATGTTTTTTGTCTTTTCAATGTAATTTTCAATCCATGAAATCAAACTGTGCCTTTTTTTTGCCAAGCTTCTCTCAAGTTTTACTCTTTCAAATAATCAACCATCTACAAAACTTTTCAGTACGCTATTTTTCTACTTCTTGTCATCATCATTATCATTAATTATTATTATTAATAATATTGTTAAAGTGAGCCTCTTAACGTTTAGCAGAAAAATACATTATACAAACAGCAACTTTTGCAGCCTTGTCAGTCTGATGGCGAAATATCACCTTTCTGTCATCACTAACATACTGTTAATAATCAAAGAAGCTCTGAGGCTTTACATTTGTTCTGTTATACAAGATTTCAGCATTGAGGTACAGTAAGGCTACATTCATGATTTTGTACAGTCAAACTAACCAAAAACATCTTATTGATTATTATAAAGTTTCAGGGCGTTCCTGTAACCATGGTAACTCACAGTGCCAGAGGGGAGGGAGAGACGCTGAAGCCGTTTACACAGATACACTGCAGACAAAGTCCAGACTATAGTTGTTATTTCACACATGTAGCACACAACAGCAGACTCTCAGTGTCAGACAAGTTCTCACGTGTTGACTAAACTCAAAAACTAATTGATAACGTAGCAGCGCGACGAGTCCTTGCTAGCTAAGCAGCTAAACTTTAGCGCCGCTCCGTGTTTAGATCCCGCCCTGTGTGGGTCACTACACTGTCATTAGTCAGGCGCACACACGCTGTTAACGATACCATTGGCTGTAGAGTGTGACAATCTGTCAATAAAGATCGGCCAACAGTTGTTCTCCTCCGATCTACATCGATCTCATAAGTCGCCTCTGTGAAGTTTGAATGACGGAAATCCGTCGTAGCGACGGAGAACTTTAATCCATGTGAATTTATTCAGTCTGGAGCTTCTGTACAGTGAGGTGAACACAACACAAAGACAGTAGAGCAGAGTGGCACTCACACTCATCGATGAGGGAGTTTGTTGCGTGGCTCCATGGTGCGCACCACCAACCGAAACTAACGTTACTGCTCCGTTTGTTGTGGTCCCACTCACTAAACATTCCGGGCGGCGCGCGTTCTAAAGTTCCAGCTATGTGTTTTTTGTTCCGGTCTTGCAGCAAAGCATTGGTGGCGTTAATTAGTCAATGCCAAATCGTCATGTGACGCATCGCGATGCATCACCACATCGATGAATTGCACCCACCTCTATTAATCACTGTGGATTACAGTCTAACTACAACAAAAAGTTCTCACATTTAGTTTTACAAGTGTATTCGTAATGATAATAATGACAATAATCATTATTATTGGCAGTAATAGAGGGCCCCAAAATCAAATTTTGCTTAGGGCCCCAAAATCAAATTTTGCTTAGGGCCCCATGGAGGCTTGGGCCGGCCCTGGTAGCTGCCACAGCAATGGCAACATGCTGCTGCTGATCCATTGTTGTGTGACAGCTGTAAATTTTGGACCGCATGTCATTTGTTTACAAAATTAAGCTCACTTAACAAGGAACAGTGTGACCGGACGAAAACTAATTTGAAACAAAGTATTTTTTATTTTTACCCCATACTTATAGATGTGAAAACATTAAGAAATAAGCGTTAGCAGCTAACGTTAAGCTAGTTATGCTAAAACAAGTGCTAACAGGTCAACATTAGCTAAGTTACCGACAGTCTGAGATTCGTCTCTCCTGTCAGCATCAAGGGTGTCGCTGGAAATTTAAAAATTATCTTCGTCATCTTGGATGGCGAAGTCAAATTCTTGTGTTCACTGCCATCGCTACTGTCGTCCACCATGATGCTAACGTCAGGTGGGGTTGGCTGCGTTTTTTCTTTCCACGACGGCAGTGTCGCCATCATGTCTTCTTTTAAGGCTTTTCCAGATCTGGTGAAAGGTCTTTCGGCAAGGTGAAACAAAATGTTACAGAAAAAAACAGTCAAGTTGCATGCACAGGAGGCTTTAGTTGGCAAGAGACAGGTCTGAATCGTCTGAATCTGCATGAAGAGTGATGCTGCGTTCAAGTATAACTCGGAGGTCGTAAATTCCGATTTCTGAGTAGGAAAAATAACAGCCGATATGTTTTCTCAAGCCCCATATCATCATATAACGTATTTTCACCATGGCCGCCTACATCGTAAACGGTAAGAAAAATGTTGTGAGTTGTTATGGATTTTAATGACCTCAACCTCCGACTTTGTTACTCGAACACAGCTAGTTCTGAAATGACGTATTTCCCACCCTCCCACCAACGCAGCATGACCTGTGACCTCATTGCACACTTGGCGCAAACAGGAAGTCCGAATAGCTCAAACTCATTTGAAGGAAAAATGCGGGTTTAGCCAATGAACTGAGGGAGTTAATTGAAGGTTCTAGATCTCAAAGAAAACACCTCTTGAAACTTATAAAATGGCTACAAAAAAGAAAGCTTCTCAAAAAGAAAATGAAATGCAACATTTGCCAACACAAAATGAAGATGAAGGACTGCAGTCATGGATAATTCTATAAATGGTAAGTAAAGTTACCCAATCTCTCTTGAATGTACTTAATCTGCACCAGATTACATCACAGTATTAATTAATTAGTTTATGTATTAATTCATTTATTTATTCTTTATGTATAGTGCCTTATCTGTAATGATATTACTATTTGTAGTTCTATCTATCTACATGTTTTGTTAATCCTTCAAAAATGTTCATTTCTAGATTGGTATCATATTGAAACACATTTTTGGAAAGGTTTTAAACAAAGATCCAAGAAATTATGGTTTATCTTTGAATTTCAATGGATCACTCACAAGTAGCTGTGTTGTCCATAGGGTTTGTCAACAGAGGACCCACCACAAAGGCATTGTCACAAAATCTGTCCAGTACAAGTCTACCTTCATAGTATGTATGTATGGAAAAATGCAAAAATATCTACTGGATACATCTACTGTGCTTTTTTAAATTAATTAATTAATTTTTTGAGTATTTAATTTTGATCACAAAGAACAAAGACAATAAAGACATAACGTATGCCATAAAAGTACAAAATGAAAAAAAAAAAAAAAAACATAAAAAAAAACCCACCTGGGTGGTATCAGAAGGCAGGGAGAAAGATCATCCATAAGTCTAAGAATGCAAAATAGCAGCCGGGTACCTAGGTCATATGCTCAGTTATCAAGAAGTGCTAGGAGTGGCCTCCACATTTTTCGGAAATTGGTGTGTGACCTTTGATCCATCTTAGCAATGGAGAGCATCTTGTTCAGCCATCTTTTGAAATAGGAAGGTGATTGGGATTTCCAATTTAACTATATAAGTTTTTTAGCTACAACCATGCCCATCTTTAACACCTGTTTTTGGTGAGAGGGAAGGGTCCTTGTCTCACCAGAGCAGCCAAATATCCATACCTACAGGGATATATTATTTTTTAACTTATTTAAGTAAATTAAATTAGTTTAATTTTATGTTTTAATGGCCAAATTATTACCATATATTAGTCACACATCATGTGAATAACTACCATTTCTAATATGTGTTCTATTTGAACATTTTGACAGTATGGACATGGAAGAATGGTTGGTGGATGGACATGGAAAAAGTGGGTGTTTGGAATGCTGGGTGTGAAGCACAGAGGACAGAAGACAATGCCTGTTCGCTTGGTGGAAAGACGGACCAGACGAGAGCTTATCCCACTGGTTCTGCACCATGTTCGGACGGGATCCACTGACTGATGAGTGGTGGGCCTGCTGTCAGGCCCTGCCTGAATTTGGATACAAGCATTATACAGTCAACCACAGTTTGAAGTATGTCAATGCTGATACAGGCTGCCACAAGCAACACATTGGCAGGGCCTGGAAGAGCTACAAGGAGACCATCTGGAGACTCCGGGGGAATCGCACCGAGGATCTACTAAGAGATCACCTGATTATGATTGAGTGGAATGAATGGCTGGGTAAAAAACACTATAATGGTCCATGAAGCCTGCTCCATGATATTGCAAAGCAATACAAATAGACAAATAAATGATGCCAAGAAGGCAACACATTGACATTCCAGAGTGTGTGATGTTGTTCATTGCTTTGTTGTTTATTGTTAATTTGTGGAAATATGGGGTGAGTAGACAATGAAATATTTAATTTTAAAGTACAGTGTGCCTGAATATTGTATCATATATTCATTTTAGAATTAAGTTGTCATTTGACTCTGTTCATAAATGTGTTCACTATGATGATCAGACCCTATTTTCTTTTATCAATGCAAAATAATCACTCTGTCATAGCTCACCACTAAAAGAAGTCAAATAAATGTTACTTAAAGGTTTACAAACAGCTTATTAATTATTAAGTAATTATTATAAACATCATTCGCAACTTTTCAATAACCATATAATTAATGTTTATAGATGGTTTATAAACCAATTATTAACCATTTTCAAAGCATTACAAACATCAGTTGCAACTTTATTCATTATTAATTATAATTTCATTGTTTGGTAATGGTAAAGTTACTATTAACTTACATTAATAAACTCTATTAAAACTAATCTATTTGCCATGTATAAATGATAGTTAAACATTAATAAACTATCTATTTACCATTTATAAATGATGGTTATTGCAAAGTGTTACCAAATAATGTTCCAAAGCCTTTATTAAATTGGAATTAAAGACCAACAATAAAAAATGGCAACATTTTGACTGGAAGGTCTTTGTCAGGTTGTGTGGAAGGAAAGAGTGTTACCTAACTTATTTGAAAAGAACAATTTTAAAAGTGTTTTTATTGCAAAAGTTATTATTAGTTATTGTAGCAAAGAAAATGCTCTTTTGAACTACATGAACTTCAGTCCCCCTCCTTCTTCCCTAATCTAACCTCTTCTCTTGCCAGCTTTTGAGTTGGTTACTGTAGCACCACATATGTACAAATTATAGTCAAACACAAAAACAGACTTCTGCCAGTAAGTGCATTCTAGATGTCAGTGTGTGCAGTTGTGGCCTTTATACCATGGGTTTGATCTATGGAGGATGATGTGTTAAACAATTAGGCTTCTCTTCCTTTTTATGAGGCCTGCCGCTTATTGGGAGTGGAGGTACAGTATATGACACCTAAGTTGGCTGGTGCTCAACCATGTTTGCAGAAATGTGTGATCTTGCTGACAGGCAAAGACAGGTAAAAGTGTTTCCTTCCACCCCTGCAAGGATGGCAGAAGTAGCAATGATGATAATGCAACACTTTTCTCACTATATGAGATGTTATTACATTATGAGTGGTATCAATAAGGCTCTTAATGTGATAAGTTATTACATTATGCGCAAAGCCCTTATTAGGTTATACGTCCGTGATTTTATTACATTATGAGCCAATTATTACATCATGAACTTTTATTACATTGAAATTATTACATCATGAGCCATTATTACATCATGAGCTGTTATTACATTATTAGTTGTTACAGATATTAATAATTCACATTTCAGATTTGGGAATTACATTAATAGCTGTATTTTGAGATTTCTTTCAGATTTTTCAGAAGATTGTTGAGTACAATGGTAAGGCAGATTTAGTTATTTGCAACTGATAATTGCTAATAGTAACTGTTGAAATTTATAATAAAAGAATTGATATAAATCACTCAAGAGGAGCATCAGCCTAGATTCAGGGACCAGTAACATAACTCTAAAGTGTAAGAAATATAAAATATTTAAAATTGAAAGGAACAGGGAAGGAAATAATAAAATAATCATAGTAAACTGCTCAGTACAATATGATAGGGCTGCTCCATTATGGCAAAAATCACAATCACGATTATTTTGATTGATATTGAAATCACGATTGTTAAAGACGATTATTCATTGATTTGAGAACAAGCACTTATTGAACTTTTAACTCTGGTATTTCTTATAAAGGGGACATATGCAAAACTCACTTTTTTGTTGCTTTAGTATATATATTTGCAATATCCGGAGTGCCTCCCGACCCCTTCAGAGTGATTTTCGACTACTAAGTCAATGTTTTGTAAACAGGCGGAGTCAGGAAATCTGCCTCTAAGCGAGCCATTTTGACTTCACCTGGACTGTTACGTAACAGTCTGGGTGAAATCTGGGTGATTTGAATACTCCCACCCTCACGCTGGGTATCTCCTCCCATATTACGCCGGCTACCTGAACGAGGATCCGCCATTTTCTCGCTTCACTTGTGCGCGACAGTCTGACCGCTACCATGTACAACCCGAAAGCCAAGCACTCCTGCTCTGTCGTCGGACGCACGGATACTCATGTTTCCCTACATCGCCTCCCTACCAAAGAGCTGGCTATGGCTAAATTTCATTTTTCAGGGAAACGTCCCAGCTTCACTGAGCAAAAGCGTTTTTGTCTGTGCCAATCACTTCACGCCGGACTGTTTCAGCAACCAGGGTCCAGTATAAGGCTGAACTGGCAACGAGATTGTTCCTAACAGATGGACCCATACCCACTGTCCGTGGCAACGCCACAGATGAAGAACTGTAAGTATTTTAAAAAATAGTATAGTTTTTTGTGTTATTTTGGCCGTTTAGCACATGAGCATGAGCAACATTAAACGTCTATGTAAATATGTGGCCGAACTAACATTACAGCGTTGGGCTTACTGTCCGTAGGATTCGCGGTAAAGTTAATATTACCAGACGTTAGTTTGTCACATCAGCAGTCTTCTAAAACATGGCACTGAATTGAGAAAATGAATTAGGATATTGATAATAATAATAATAATAATAATAATAATAATAATGATAATACATTTTATTTCAGAATCAGAATCAGAAATACTTTAATAATCCCGGGGGGAAATTATTTTTGTTACACACTCCAGATATACAAACAACATATATTAAAAACAAAACATATATAAATATATATATATATATATATATATATATATATATATGTATATGTATATATATATATATATATATATATATATATATACATATATATATATATATATATACATATATACACAACAGTATATAAAAGATCAATGTACAGTTTAAATAATGTGCAAAAAGTGCAAAACAAAAACAAACAAAAAAGAAGAATGATTGTCCGTATTTTTGCTTGAGTCAGGTTACAGAAGGAGGGGTGTCTGACTCTCTTAGGGAGGCATTATAAAGTTTAATGACCACAGGCAGGAATGATTTCCTGTGGCGCTCAGTGGTGCATCTGGGTGAGAGGAGTCTTCCACTGAATGTGCTCCACTGCTGGGCCAGTGTGTCGTAAATAGTGGAGCAGATTAATGGCATATTTCAAGAGAATCGTTCACTTTGGTATACCAGCATGAAATTTGGTACAGATACTCTCTAAGATTCACTTTTTGGGAAAAAGGCGTTGGCCACCCAAAAATTCTACATGGCGGCCATTTTTTCAAGATGGCCGCTATTTCTGTCAAATGCTCACTATGTCAATCATTCAAACAGTGATGTAGGCATAACATTTTGTGAAAATACTCTCTTAAGAATGTTTTTTTGGAAAACGGTGCTTGTCACTCAAAAATTCAAGATGGCAACCATTTTTCAAGATGGCCGCCATTTCTCTTGAATCCTTACATCAATTTTTCAAATGGTGATGCTATCATCAAATTTGGTACAAATATACTTCAAGGAACATTCTCATGGAAAAAGGTGTGTGCCACTTAAAAGTTAAAGATGGCCACCATTTTCAAGATGGCCAGTCTCAATTTAATGTGTTGAAGAAGGTTTTGTTTAATAGAGTGAACGTCATTACACAACCAGGGCACACTGGTGACTTCACTGCTGTGGAACTCAGCATGGAGTTCAGTGTCAGCTGATCTAGTTTTACGTTCACTGTAGTTCCTGACTAGTAGTAATAGTATAGCTAAGTTTAGTGTCCCAAATGCTGTCTACCAGTCCCTCATCAATTAGCTAGTAATAGGTGTAGTTAGATAGCCGCACCTGAATTGACAGGATGTGCCAGCGCGGGAGAGCCGAGCCAAGGGTAAGCGGGGCAATACATGACTTGTTCATGTATGCTTAGCTGGAAGGTGTACAGATCACACGGGACTTAAATGGCATTGGATGAATGATCGGGCTAGGTGTAGGTGACCCGAACCTAGTTGTATACCCTACCTGAATGTGTAATATGTCTATGATTGAGGTGGTAAAAGGATAACCTTTCAGCCTTAATCAGACACCAAATCCCCAAAATGGCAGATTGTGTGGCCTCTCCCATCTTCAGCAAACTAAGTCAATACCCTCCTGTTCCGACTGATAGTGACCTGGAGATCCTTGAGAAGTTTGTGGTCCTGCTGTATGATCGATCAAGCACAGCTGTTAGTGTAGATGAGGCTAGACTTGACATGTTTGCCCGAAAGCAGAGGCGATATGAAGCCATTCCTCCAACAAGAGCAGCTCTGCTTCAACACACTAAACGTGCTGTATATCAGGCAGGCTGCATATGGGGTCAAGCAACCCAGTGTCAGCCGGAAGCAGAGAGTCCTGCTGACTGGGGATGGAAAAAACTTGGTGAACAATGGGGGGTCTTCTGGACAGCAATTGCACCAGTTGCACAAAGTTGTGAACAACTAGCCAAGTGTGGCTGCAAATCAAAGTGCCATGGAAGATGCAAATGTTTCAGATTGGTTTCATTTGCACAGAACTGTGCAATTGCAAATGTGAATAAAAAATTACGTAGCCTTGCGGTGGGCCGAGAGCCAATTTCCCGATTCTGGACCGTGATGTATATGTACACCTTCCTAGGTATGTTGCCCCCAGTACCACACTTGCTGACTGCCAAGCCTGGGAGGCATTGGCTGCCATTTTTAATAGTCTTTATTTTGACACGGCAGGGCACAGCCTCTCAATTTCAGGTGGACACTCTAACCACAAGGCCTTTGAGCTGGTAAAAATGTGAATAGAACTTCTGTTTTTTTTTCCAATCCTTCCTTTTAACTCAGTCCCAACGGAGTACACTATTAAAGCAACACCCACCTTGAATAATGAATTCTGAATTTTTGCGATTGCCTTTTTCTAAAAGTGTCGAGTATTTTTGCTAACATACATGTGTGCATCAGTGTACATACTACTGAAATGATGGCCATCTTGGAAAAGGTCTCCATCTTGAATTTTTTTATTGGCCATCCAATTTTTCCAAAAAGTGGCCTTAACAGAGTATTTGTGGCATATTTTCTGTATCACTATTTGGAAACAGTCAATGAACATAGGACAGGAATGGCAGCTATCTTGAAAAATGGTTTCCATCCTGAATTTTTACTGGTCAATTCCTTTTGACTGAAAGGAACAGTGGCTCTTCCTCTCTGTGGACTGCACCTTGCCGTAGTGGAGAGGCTTGTGTACTCCAATGAACGTGAGAGCTATGCCGGCGGGGATTTTATATCCCTGGCAGTTTTAACTAAGCCGGACAGCTCAAAGGAGAGGAGGCAGACAAAGCAGACATTATGACTATTTGACAGAAATGGTGGCCATCTTGAATTTTTGAGTGGCATATACCTTTTTCCAAAATAGTGTTCCTTGAAGAGTATTTCTGCCTAATTTTCTGCTTTCATCACCATTTGAACAATTGAAATAATTAATATTCGACAGGAACGGTGGCCATCTTTAAAAATGGTGGCCATCTTGAACTTTTGAGGGACAAGCATCTTTTTCCATTAACATGTCCTTTAGAGAGTATTTGTATCAAATTTTATGCTTGGATCACTGTTTGAATAATTGATATAATAAGCACTAAACAGCTTGAAGAGTATTTCTGCCTAGTTTTATGCTTGCATCACCATTTGAACAATTGAAATAATTAATATTCGACAGGAACGGTGGCCATCTTGAAAAATGGCCGGCATATTGAATTTTTGAGTGGCCAACGCCTTTTTCCAAAATAGTGGCCCTTAGAGAGTATCTGTGCCAAATTTCATGCTTGTATACCAAAGTGAACGATTTTCTTACTAATCTGCTGCACTAAAAGAGGATGTGTGACATTATCCAAGGTGGACTTAAGCTTGGACAGCATCCTCCTCTCTGCCACAGTTGTTAGAGTGTCCAGCTCTTCCCCCACGACATCACCAGCCCTCCTGATCAGTTTGTGTAGTCTGTTGTTATCTGCGACCTTCAGCCCACTGCCCCAACATGTGACAGCAAAGAAGATCGCACTGGCCACAACAGACTCGTAGAACATCCTCAGCATCGTCCGGCAGATGTTACAGGACCTCAGCCTCCTGAGGAAAAAGAGTCGACTTTGGCCTTTTTTATAGACCGCCTCAGTGTTTCTAGACCAGTCCAGTTTATTATTAAAGTACACCCCCAGGTACTTGTACTCCTCAACAGTGTCCACAGGGACCCCATGGATGTAAACAGGGGTCACTGGTGTTTTCGCCCTCCTCAGATCCACTATGAGCTCCTTTGTCTTTGTCACGTTGAGCTGCAGATGATTCCGTTCACTCCAAGTGACAAAGTTATCCACAACAGTCCTGTATTCATTCTCATCACCCTTCTCGATGCAGCCAACTATTGCTGAATCATCAGAAAACTTCTGAAGGTGGCGGGACTCAGTGCAATAGTTGAAGTCAGAGGTGAATAGGGTGAAGAGGAAGGGAGAGAGGACAGTCCCCTGTGGGGCCCCAGTGTTACTGACCATCCTGTCCGACACACAGTTCTGTAGGCGTACGTACTGTGGTCTGCCCATCAGATAATCCACAATCCAGGACACGATGGTTGCCTCAACCTGCATGGCAGCCATCTTCTCACCCAGTAGAGCTGGACGGATCACTGCATGAAAAGTGGGATTTTCGTCAGTATGCGTCACTGTAGATTGACGTGGAATTTCAGGTTTGCGACTGCAAGCGGCAATTTGCAGGCAACACCGAAAACTGATGTAAATTGTCGGAAATTGACGTGGGCCTTGCTTGGCAGTTGTCCCCCAATGTTCCCCCTCCCCCTGATTCTAGGGGAGGCTTTAACATGTAAATGAAAATGCTGTGAGCTATACAAATGCAAATCAGGGTTGCTGGGGGAGTTTTACCCCAGGTGACCTTTTTCTTAAAGGTGTTAACTTCATTTTAAGAAAATCTCTGGTATAAATAGATGAGGCTTAGTATAGCCTAATTATAGACCCTTATATTTTAGCTTGAATTGATTTATTTAATGTATGCTAGATTAATTACTGTGTATGTCATTAGCAATGGCCAATGTTATGTAAAAAAGATAATTTTTTCCTTTCTCTCTCTCTCTCCTGGGAACAAGTTAAAGATAAAACGCCAGTTGTTAAGAAGTTAAAATTTGCATGAAATATTTTGAGATAACCAAGATGTTAAAATGTAAAAAAAAAAAAAAAAAAAAAAAAGTATTTCTATAATTTCATGGGTTCTGAATGTTTTAAAAGCAGTTGAAAAGTAATTCTTATTGCGTGTGAGAGTTCATGACCTGTAAGAGTTTTTACACTTCCGGGTAGACCTGAGCGTGAGTGACGAGGAAGAAGGAGCGGAGAGTTAATGGCGTCGAGCCGCTGACAGTGGACTGTGTGTGTCGTCAGTGTCGTGTTTTATCACTAACAGACTGTAAACTGTTGTCGGACGACGTGCTGTGAGTGTGTGAGTTGGACTCCCCATCGCAGTCGAAGTGTTTGTGTTTTAATGGACACGAATCAAGTTCGGCTAAGCTAGCTAGCAGAAGCTAAGCTAGCTAGCAGGAGCTAGGCTAGCGGCCTAGCCATTGTCAAGAGGAGGCCTGCGCTGACGGGAGAAGCTTTGCCGGGTCGCCACAAAGAATGACGCCGACGGACGGAGCTTCGCTGCCGCAGAGGGACACAGCGGTTTATCGCTGCGAGCATTTTGTTTTCACAGACTAACCTCGCCTCATAACAAGGCCGCGACCTCCTGTTAGCTCGGAGCCACGTCTGCAAGTCCAGATTTACACGATGCCGATAATGATGTCATTGTCTGTAAGTAACTGTTACCGTTTTCTCCCTCATTTAATTTTACTGTGACTTACGTTTCTTTATTCATACCAGTCTTTTTAATTGTTTTCCAGCTGCCTGTAAGACATTACGAGACAGTACGCAGGACAACAAGCAAGCAGATCTTGCATCGCAGGCGGACGCTGTGAGGAGTTCAGCTCGGAGTCGAGAGGACAAAGAGGGTAAGATTTATTAGATTGGATCCGTCTTTGGTCAATGTGACTATTATTCTATTAAATAATAGATGTGTTGTATCCATACGCAGTGCATCGCGCAGTACTGATCGTCTTATTGATTGTTTTTACAGCTGCTGGAAGCGAGCCAGAGTGCTAGCTGAGGATGAGGTGGACCTTTCGAAGTGCGCCGCCATGGACCTGATGTCTGAGGAGGAAGACGGCACAAGATGGCGGGTGTCTGGATGAATTGTGCGACCTCCGTCCGTTCGCAGCCGGGAGCTCACCGAGCTCTGCGCCACACTGCTGTCACATGAGAGGCGATTCCGAAGTACAGGGCAGCGCACCACAGACGTCTGCAAAAACAGACACTTCGTGGTGCTGTAGGATTTTGGGCCTCTTGTGCGCTTCCCGTTTGTTGTGTGGGCAGATTATGCTTTGTACATGCTGTGTGTTTGTGCTAATAAAACTCTTTCTTTGAATAAACAACACCTTTCTGGCAAATGTTCCTTTCCTCAGTAAATTCATTCATGTCCTTGATGATATCATAAATATAAATGAATGAATAATATATATATATATATATATATATATATATATATATATATATATATATACATATACATATATAATTCTCACAGGGGTTTACATTTATAATGACCCAGGGTGACCAATCACGAGCGATTTTGCTTGTTTATGAGTAGTGGTTTCATCCAATACTGAGTGAGGATATTCAAGCCAGCCCACACATTCTCTGGCCAGGCGTGGTTTTGCTGCTATTCATATGCAAATTGGAGCCGTTCGCACCTCCTGGAGCTCCACTGACGTCATGGTTCGTTTCTGACAATTTTCGGCACAGACAAACGCCACGTTCACAGCCTGTAAATTGTCGTTAACTGCCGAAAATTAGGGAGATTTCCGGGCGTTTACGGGGCCGAAAATCCCACTTTTCATGCAGTGGATGGTGTTGAAAGCACTGGAGAAGTCAAAGAACATGATTCTCACAGTGCTCGCCGGCTTGTCCAGATGAGTGTAGACTCTGTTCAGCAGGTAGATGATGCCGTCCTCAACTCTCAGGCAGGGCTGGTAGGTGAACTGTAGTGGATCATTGAAGGGCCTGACCATAGGCCTTAGCTGCTCCAGGACGAGCCTCTCCAGGGTCTTCATGATGTGAGATGTCAGGGCCACTGGTCTGTAGTCCTGAGGGCCACTGGGACGCGGCATCTTTGGCACAGGAACGAGGCAGGACGTCTTCCACAGCACAGGGACCCTCTGTAGGTGCAGGCTCAGGTTGAATACTTGACTGAGTACTCCACACAGCTGGGGGGCACAGGCTTTAAGCACCCTGGGAAGAACACCGTCGGGGCCTGCAGCTTTGCCGGAGTGGAGTTTCGTCAGCTGTCTTCTCACAGGTCAGGAGTGAAGAACACTGTAGAGGTGACAGTGGTGAGGTGAGGTCCTCAGGTTGTGGAGGACATGATGCAGAGCAGGGGGGAGGGGTTGAGTAGGTGGGTGTGAATTGAGGTGGAGGAGGGCAGACAAGGGGTCTGTAAGGAGGAGGAGGGGGAGGTAAAGGCTTCCTCTTCACCAGAGGCACATAGCAGGGTTTGAGGTGAACCAGGTTGTGATCTGACCTGCCCAGAGGGGGGAGAGAAGAGGAGATGTATGCATCCTTAATGTTAGCATACATGAGATCCAGGGTCCTCTCCTCTCTGGTAGGACAGCTGACATATTGTTTGAATGTCGGCAGAACTGTATCCATGGTGACGTGGTTAAAGTCTCCCGACATGATGATGAGGGCACTCGAATGTTTAGTTTAAAGTAGGGGTGTCAACGTCTACACGTGTAAACGGGTACACGGATAACAAATCATAACCGTTTAGAAAAATCTATAACCGTTTACACGTCTTTTCACGTTCATTTCTCACCAATGAAAGCTTCAGATAATAACATAACTAACTATACACTTAAATGGTCCCACTAGTGCAGTTATACGCATGCATAATATGGGGCACAATGTTAGGTTGATATAAAAAGAAAAAAAAAAAAATCCTGCAGCCACAGTCAGTGTAGCGTCACTTCAACTTGACTCGGGGACGCGATGGCGGCGGTCAACAAACGGAGCACTGTGTGGCAGTTTTTTGAACAAACTGCCAGTGGAAAACTAGTTGAGTGTAGGCTATGTCAGGCAAAGTTGGCTTACAACAACAGCACGGGATCCATGCGAAACCACCTGCGATGGAAACACCCTAACAAGTTTGAGGGAGAGACTGCTGCTGGCATCGGTGCTACCGCTAGCGGTTCACAGGCTAGCATGAGGGATTATACATACAGTATACAGTCGAAGAAATGTGACAAGGCACGGAGTGAACACATCAGCAAATTAATAGCTGAAATGGTGGCCCTCGACATGCAGCCTATGTCAATGGTTGAGGACGACGGATTTGTTCAGCTGATGAAATATCTGGAGCCAGGCTATGAAATTCCCTGCAGAGCGACAGTTAGCTCATGGATATCAAAGCTCTACCTAGATTGCTCCACAAAAATAAAGCACCAAGTGAAGCAAGCTCTTTATGTGGCATTAACGACTGACTGTTGGACCTCGTTGAGCACAACGGCATATATGACAGTGACCTGTCACTTCGTCGACAAGGAGTGGAAGATGCAAGCGTATGTACTCGCTACGGAAAACCTGGAGGAGAGGCACACAGGAGAAACTCTCGAGAAGGAGTTAAAACGTGTTGTGGCGGAGTGGGAGTTGGAGAGTGACCGGGTGAGTGCGTGTGTTCACGATAATGCAGCAAACATCGTCAAAGCCAACCAGGCCTGTGAGTGGGAGTCTGTCTGCTGCTTTGCCCATACTCTGCAGCTGGCGATACAGGACGGGTTCAAAGCTGTCCCGATTCTGGACCGCATTGTGGGAGCCAGCAGCAAGTTGGTTGCCGTTTCCATCATAGCACCATCGCGACGCAAGCTCTCCGTGCAAAGCAAAAACAAATGTTTCCCGACAAGGAACATGCACTTATTCAGTGCTGCAAGACCCGGTGGAATTCTGTTTATAACATGTTTTCGCGGTTGTTGGAACAACGTTGGGCGATCACTGCTGTGCTGTCCGATCGCTCTGTCACCAAACCCGGGGATGCGCGCAACCTAGAGCTGAGAGATGACTATTGGAGAATGATGGAGGAGATCGAGCCGGTACTGAAAGCATTGGAGGTGGCTACTACAGTCTCGTGTGCCGAGGAAGCGGTCTCACTCTCAGATGTGTACCTGGTGGTGTGTGGCCTCATGAAAGAACATCTGCAGGCAACAAAACGAAGCGATGGCAGGATCAGAACTTTTGTGAACACGGTACGAGAGTCACTCGCCAAAAGATTCCTGCCTTTTGACGTCGAGACGGCATCAACACCTGCTGTGGTTGCTGCAGTCCTCGACCCCCGGCATAAAAAACTGAGGTTCCTCTCACCTGAAGTAAGAGTTGCGGCAAAGGCGCACATGGAGGGACTATTTGAAGCAGAAAAAGAAAAGGCAAGAGCGAGACATGATGAAGAGGAGGAGGAGAGACAAGGTGAAGATAGGGGACCAGATGCAAAAAAGGGGAAGAAAACGGAGAGTAGTGCCATGGCTTTTCTGTTTGGAGCATCCTATTGTGCGGAAGAGGACGAGGACGACACCGAATCTGAATTGGAGCAGTACCTCTCCGACCCGGCCATTCCTCTTCAAATAGACCCCCTTGTGTGGTGGAGAGCCCATGAACTGCAATACCCCATCATGTCAAGGTTGGCCAGAAAGTTCCTCTCCATACCGGCCACTTCGGTGTCATCCGAGAGAGTTTTCTCTGCAGCAGGTCAAGTGGTTTCCAAGCTACGCTCCAGGTTACTACCAGACAATGTCAATAAGCTCATCTTCCTCAACAAAAACCTGCAGAGGTAATTAATTATTATACAATTCTTTTTCTCTTGCACTATTAGCCTATTGTCCATATTTATATAATTTCCATCATTGTTTTTATCTGAGTTAGGCTATTCTATTTTCATTCGGTGATTTATTTTGCATACCAGTAAAATGACGTTCATGGCCATTCGTAAAAATAATAATTAAAAAAAAAACGTTCTTTGTTTTTGTTATTGTGTTTTTCAGACCAGTGAGACCACTTAAGGGCAAGACAGCTGCTGTGTAAAATAAGCTGCAGAGAAAAGGGGAGAAGAGCGCAGCGTTCCAGTCATCATAGTGCTGCTGAAAACAAGAACTGTTAATGGCTTGTTATTTTAGCCTTTACTGTTGCTCGTTGTTGTTGCACATTGATTATATTGTCGGTTGGTGTACTGTCGGCTTTTTACGACCTGGAAGAAAACACATTTTTGTCACCCATTTCAGTGAATGCAGTTGCAGTTTTGCACTTTATAAAAAGTTTAGAAACAAATTGTAAAAGTGAGAATTAAAAACAATGAATAAAAAAGAAGGTTAAACCTTTTTAAGCTTTCACTTGTACGTTTTCTTGTCTGTCTAATTGATAGATGATTCTATTTTCAACTCATTTTACTTTCTGTCATAAGTAGGCCTAAGCCTTAAAATGTTAAATGAAGTTCTGTGATTTATCTGTTACGTTGGCTATAATTTAGCTATTTGAAGTGGGTCTACAAGAATACGTTTTTGTCTGATAACTACTGGAATGGCTTTGATTTAATGGGATTAGGAGGTGTTTGAATGGAGACAGAACCCTCTAGTGGTTATATAGCGCAACTGTGATATAAAGAGATCATAAATCTCCGACGTGTAACCATGTACACGTCGGTTAGAAGCCCCGTTTACACGTGTAGAAAAAATTGTAAACGTTGACACCCCTAGTTTAAAGCTTGGAGATGCTGGTGTGTATGGTGCTGCGGGTAGATGTTGGGTTAGCAGAGGGAGGGATGTACAGGACAACAATGATGAGATGTGGGATCTCTCAAGGCAAATGATATGGACGGAGTCCAACGGCAAGCAGTTCAACATCCGGGCAACAGAGATGTTCTTTAATTGTGATGTGACCAGGATTACACCATCTGCTATTCACTAGAACGGCAAGCATCCCGCCTTCCCGCTTACCACTCTCGGTACAATCCCGGTCGGCCCGGATGGTGTGGAAACCATCCACAGAGACGTTGTGGTCCGAAATGTCCCTGTGCAGCCATGTCTCAGTAAAACACATCAGACTGCCCGGTACTCTGTGTGGCTCCGTACATTTCCCATAACAACAGAGGGGAGACAGGGCTTAAATCTTCTCTTTAAAGGCGCCTCTCTGGGCACTCGAGGAACCCCGTACAATACATAATTAAAAAGAAACAGTAAAAGAAAAATAGAGAAAAAACAGACAGAGTAGGACAATGTGGACAATTAAGTGGGGTATGCAATTCTGAAAAGGTGAGTTTTTAGTCTTGATTTTAGGAGGGGGAGAGAGTCCAGGTTCCTGATGTCTGGTGGCAGTGAGTTCCAGAGTCGGAGGGCAGAGCGGCTGAAAACCCTTCGCCCCATGGTGACAAGGCGGGCGGGAGGTACAGAGAGGTGGACAGAGGAGGCAGATCTGAGGGAACGGGAAGGGGTGGCAATGTGGAGGATTTCGGACAGATAAGGAGGGGAAAGGTTATGGAGGGCGTTGAATGTAAACAGGAGGATTCTGAAGTCTATACAGAGTTTGACTGGGAGCCAGTGGAGTTGCTGCATAACAGGGGTAATGTGGTGAATGGAGGGGGTTCTGGTGAGGATCCGAGCTGCAGAGTTCTGAACCATTTGAAGTTTATGTAGGTATTTGTGAGTCAGACCAAAGAGAAGGGAGTTACAGTAATCAATGCGGGAGGTGACAAGGCTGTGTACAAGAATGGCAGTGGAGTGGGGAGAGAGGAAGGGGTGGAGGCGGTTAATGTTGCGTAGATGGAAATAGGGACCGGGTGATGTTATTGATGTGCGATTAGAAAGATAATGTGCTGTCAAGGATGACACCCAGACTCTTTTTTTTTAAAATATATTTTTAGTTATGGACTGAACACAGCACATATTGAAAAAAAAAATCATCACGATCCTGAATATAATGTATTTCACTACAGAGTATTACAGAAAAAATAAAAAAATATCCAAAGGCAAACATTGATTAAGGTTTCCAATAGTGTACAGCATTGGGAGTTAGTCAGACTCTGCCCTTTATGTACAACAGCAGAGGACCCCAGATCTTATCAAAGTGTTTTAATTTATCATTGTTGTGAAAACTGATTTTTTTCAAGGCTTAGTACATTCCCCATTTACCTTAGCCACATTTCATAACTTCGTGCAGAATCACTTTTCCACATATGCAAAATCATTTTTTTTTCCACAACCATACCCAAAGAAGCAGCTTGAGCTTCATATAAGCATAATATGCCATAAGCCAAATGTAGAGCCCCTTTCCCTCCTAAGATCGCAACCAGAGGATCTGGGTTCCATTTTTTCTTAAAGGCTTTAGAGAAGCAATGGAAAATGCCAGACCAATAAGATGCCAGCTTTGTACAGGACCAGAGAGCGTGAGCAAGTGTTCCTTCAGAAACCTTACGTCTGTTACACAGTGGGGATGTCGATGGGACAAACTTGCAGCTTGGTCCTACAATAGTACAGGCCATGTAATATTTTAAACTGTATCAAGTTGTGTCGAACATTAACAGAACAATCACTTATATTCAGAGATGGACAGAGTACTCAACCCCAGTACTTGAGTAAGATTACAAATACTACTGGTCAAAATTTACTCCGTTACAAGTAAAAGTAGCTCAGTCGACATGTTACTCGAGTAAGAGTAAAAAAGTACTTGCTTTTAAAGGTACTTAAGTATCCAAAAGTACATGCTTTTAAATGTACTTTAAGTAAAAGTTAGAGTAAGAGTAAGAGTAAATTTCTTATTTTTCACATCAATGAATTACTATAATTTTTTCTAAATGAATTTAAGGACCTTTTAACTCTTGTTTCTGAGAATTAAGTCTTTGAAACCACCTGCACTGATCTGCTTGCTTTTAGAACCAGAATGTTATATAAAGCCTGCAGAAACACCTATAAAAGCAAATAAAATTAATGGGATCACAGGAGGACAGCAGATGTTGCAGATGCAGATGTTTATTAACAATCATTAAAACTGTAACCAAATGAACCTGCACCGTCCAGCTAACTCTCTATCATTTAACTAAGTTAAGAACTGGAACCCCCTCAAAGACCAATGTTGTCCCCAGACCACTGGTTGAGAATCACTGCTTTACAAAAAACTACATCTGATGCAGCCATTGTCGCGGTTTTGTGTTGACAAACGCAGTCGAGAGCGTGGCTACTTTGATGGTATCCTTATGGGGAGGGATGACGTATTTCCGCTTTTACGTAGATCCCAGTGGAGAGCGTGCACTGTGATAGGTTTCCTTCTTTGACAAACACAGCATGTGTCCAATAGTATTTTAGAAAAAAAAAAAAAAAAAAAGAGCAGACCTGAAAGTAACGAGTACTTTTCAGCCTTCCTAGAAATTAACTCGAGTAAAAGTAAAAATATTTGTCTTGGAAATGTATTCAAGTAAGAGTAATAAGTACCAAAGAAATCTGATACTCAAGTAAAGTACAAATCCTCTGGATATGTACTTAAGTACAGTACTCAAGTAAATTTACTCCGTTACTGTCCACCACTGCTTATATTTGACAGCAGGCCTGGAATTTCCCCATTTTAGGGGCAAGGCCACTTCGCCTTTCTTATTGTCAATTATTTAAGGGCACAAAGGCCAAAAGCCAGGGCAGTAAGGCCATAAAATAAAACAATGATTTATTTCCAAGTGAATTTAATTTAAGGACTAAGAATGTATAAATATCTGTGAAATGAATACATAAAACAAGCTCAGGCGAGAAATTTTCAACTTTCAACTATTTATTAATTCATAAATGCATTTATTTTTATTTTATATTTATTTTTAACATATACTACAAAGTGACAATCATTTATGCCAGGTTATGTGATTAATCAGTCACTATTGTTTGAAGATGGGGATGGAGAGTCAGGGAGAGTTTCAGCGTGTGAGCCGTCCCAGTGTGAACGGATAAGCCGGAGGCTCGGAGCGAGGGCGTGTAGGTCTGACAGTCTGATAACTACACAGGTCCTTCACTCAACTAAATACAGAGAAATGTCCCACAAAGCAAAGTTGCAGGACAAAACAAAAGTAACGTAGTAACTGTAACTGTCTTTGGCAACTTATATGAGGAAAAAAATACCACAGCTGTACGTGGAGCAGCGTCCGTCCTCCCGACTCTTCGTCACATTTCTGCCTGAAAAACAGTGTCTGTCACCAGCAAAAAAACTTTAACTCACCGAGTGTTTTGGGTGAAAATAAATCATCACGACCTCCCGACCGAGACTTCAGGGAACACCTGGGAAACACCGACATCGTCATCATAACGTGTACCATCACGCCTCTTTAGGAGGCTTTCTGTGTGAATTACACAGCGGTACAGCGGAGATGCTTCGCTCTGTGTGAATCACCATCGGCGGAGAATTAGCGAACCACTGCTCCGGAGTTAATGCAGAGACGCTGTGTAAAAAGGGCTATTGTCTTAACTCAGACCCGGCAACTTTTTCCACCTCCTCAGACCCAACGTCTCTGCCACGCGGACATCGGGGGTGCGTTTGATGAAGTCTCCTGGTTAGCCAGTGATAGATTACTGTCAAACTGTCGTTGTAGCCCGCCCGAGCGGTTCATGCCAGGCTCGAATCGAGCCTACCACTGGTGATGTATGCATCGTCTCATTTGATGTTGCCAATATGTCATAAAAAGACGCATTTCTTTTCCGCAAAAGATGCCGGTGTTCAAAGCCGTGTTGACAGGGAAGAGGCAGAGGAGTAAACTGCAAAATCAACTAGGGCAATGCAGGCGGGGCATCAAGGCCACTGTGGCCTTAGTGCAGATTTTTTTTTCAGGGGCACGAGGCCAAATTGCGAGGGCACGAGGGCCATGGCCCTCATGGCCCTCGTGAAATTCCTGCGCTGTTTGACAGACATTGTTCCCAGAACCCCTCACCTATCTCCACATTTAATTCACTGGCCCATGCCTGTCTGTGAGCAGACGAATCTATAGGTGTATGCTGAAGCAAAGTTCGATAGAAATATGAGACCGCCCCTTGACTGAAGTGATCAAATCTGTTGATTAAGTTTAGAATTTCATGGCAGGGTTTGTTTTGGTAGCTGGCTATGTGCTTTTTGGTGAATTTATATATTTGAAAGTATCTGAACAGATTGGACGCTGGAATGCAATACAAACTCTGGAGCTGGGCAAAAGAAGCAAATGTGCCATCTATGTATAGTGAATTTAAGTCACATAACCCTCTCTCTTTCCACATCACAAAAACAGAGTCACTCATGCAGGGGTGAAGGCATGATTATTGCATATTGGGCTATCCAAATAAGTATCAGGTGCCTTTATGTATCGTTTGATATAACTGCATATTTTCAGAGTGCTGCCTATGATTGTACTGCTACTGTATGCTGTTTTATTTACTTTGGTAGGGCTATTTAACAGGGCTGGGAGTGAGGTGCTCCTGCATAAGGAGCGTTCCAGTGTTAACCATGCTGGACACTCATTTGAGATGGCTGAGGGGCTTTTCTTCCACCAAGCTATGATGGACAGTTGTGTGGCCCAGTGATAGAGTTTGAATAGAGGAAGACCAAAGCCTCCCTCCATTTTTGGCTTGCAAAGATGTTTTTTTGCAATACGCACTGTTTTGTAGCTCAATATGAAGGGTATTATTATTGAATCTAACTGTTTAAAGTATGACTGAGGTATATTGAGAAGACGGTGTAAATTAAAATGTAGTTGTCTCCCTGGCATAAAACCAGTTTGATCTGGGTGCACAACACTACATATATATTTCTTCAACCTGTCCGCGAGAATGTTCCCTATGATCTTAGTTTCCGCCAGCAGCAGTGAGATTGGACGATAGGAAGATACTGGTAGTGGATCACGACCAAGTTTTGGAATAACAGTGATGCTGGCATTAGCTATATAATGTAGGTGGAAGTACTGTGACTTCTTTAGAGTGGTTGAACATACGCAGCAGTAAGGATGATCGATCCTCTATAAATTTTTTTAAGAAATCCATGCAGAAGCCATCGGGTCCTGGGGCTTTTAAGTTAAAGTCCGTGTAAAGCAGAAATACATTTTTGTTATGAGTTTGTCACACCACAGAAACATGTGTCATTGACCACTGAGCCAAATTTGAAAGATTAAAAAATTGCCAAGTATATGAAATTAGGTCTCAAAATCATGGAAAAACAAGCACTTCTCTCTGCTGTGAAACGCTGGTGGCGTGTCAGTTAGAGGCGCTGGAACCACGCCCACACGGGAGGGGAGCCTCCTCCGTGTACTGTACAAGGACATAACCTACAGTAACAATGGAAGCTAGCAGCATCATCGGACGGACCCAGCCCGACCTGTTTGAACCATCAGGTCCAGAAACTGACTCTGAGTCAGACACTGATAGTGCTCAGCCTCGTTCCTCACAGTCCATGTTTTACATTACACACAAACGTAAAACCCCAGTCTACATATAATTCCTTGTCATAGCTATATTGGTGCACATAAAATATTACCTGTAGATTATCATTGTGCTGTCAGATGGACTCCGCTCAGGGAATGAGGCCGAATCATGTCATGATTAATCGCAATAACATTTGCTAACATTACATGGGCATGACAGGATGCACATGTAAAATCACTTTCAGCATTTGCACCTTCTGCAAAATGCTTTTAATTGCCCAATTGTACAATATTTATAACATACATAAGCACACACTTACACTTAGAGCTTAGATCTGCCCCCCAAAAAATCAAGCCCGACTGACCCAGCCGAGTCGAGCCCATGCAGTGATGCCAGTTACGCGTTACTCTAATCTGATCACTTTTTTCAGTGAGGAGTAATCTAACGCAGTAATATTTCCAAACCACTAATCAGATTAAAGTTACTTATTCAAATCACTGTGCCTTACTATTATTTTTGTCATTTTCCTTAGTAAAACTATTTATTCTTGCCTTCTTCTTGCATCTCAGGGAGTGACGTCACGTGCGCGATAAGTCACGTTTTCAGCATGAGGACACTCACTGACGTGTAAAACCATGCAGCAGCACAAACAACATGGAGGGAGGAGAGAGATGCGCCTTTTGTAGCTGGAAATACAGTCATTATTTTGAGTTATTAAAACAAAAACACACACACAAATAATTGATCAAGGGCCGGCACGACCCGGCCCGAGGAAATTGACAGGAAATAGCGTCCCGGGTCAGGGTCGGGCTCAGGCAGATAATCTAAACTCTACTTACTCTCTGGCGGGCACGTAATGCTGGATGAGAGACCTGTTGTCGGCGGGACGGTCGCACGCAGGCACATAATGCGGCCGGCGGAGATGAGAGCGTGCGCTGTCAGCGCGATGGGAGGATGAAAGCCGGGGACGGAGAGGGTCGGTTCGGCCCCACTGACCAGCGTCAACGGACTCTTCAGATATCCAGACTTTACCTGGTGACAGTTGCTGTAACTATCTGGGGTAAAGTGGACACTGCAGAGACGGGTGATGGTGGTGATTTTAAACTCTCCATCAACCGTTTCCTTACGTTGTCGTCCTTAGGAAACGTAAATAAGCTAACAGCGCCGTTACCCTGCACACTGTGGCATCCAGGAAAGATGCAGGAGCGATGTGGAGGAGACATGACTGTTTAGCTGACTGGTTGACTGGTTAGCTAGCTGCAAACTAAGAGATGCTATCCAAGACTCGAGAGTGGGCGGAAAAATCACCGAAGCTAATGCACTGAATGTATTTATACCACTTCTGCAGCAGGGCCGGGTTTATGCAAATCATGGCCGTGTTACGTAACACGGCCATGATTTGCATGATTTCTGACCTGCCCATTAAATCCTGAACACAGAAATGTTGAAACACAGTTTGTGAGCCTAGCTCCAAAATTAAATTCTAAATGGTTGAATGGCTTTTATGTGTTATAAGGAAATACATTTATGACCTTTTTAATGTGTTTAGAAGAAAATGGCTGAATTTGCTTTACACGGACTTTAAGGTCAGCATCTAGTGCTTTAATAAGCCTCATCAGAGAGCTGAGGCAACTGTAGTCCAGCAAAAAACTCTTTTATTTTTTCTTTGTCTACATTGCCGTGTGACTTATACACATGTGAGTAGAATTCCATAAATCTGTCGTTTATCTTTTTGGGGTTAGTTAGAATGCGGCCTGAGCTAGTTATAATTCAAACAATGGCTCTGGAGGACTGCATTTGTCTTAGTTGCTTAGCAAATAAATTGTGTGTTTTTTCCCCCAGTTCAAAGTGTTTCTGTCTCATGTGAGTTAGTAACTTGATAACGCCTTTTGAAAGCAAGTCATTATACTCATTTCTTAGGGCCACAATCTTATTTAGAAGTTCAGCGTCAGGGGCAATCTTGTAACTGTTTTCTAGATTGGTAAGACTGTTTTGTATTTCAGCTAACTTATTTCTTGTGCGTTTTCTTTCCGCAGCCTCATATGATATTATGTCCCCCCTAACAACCGCCTTCAGGGCTTCCCATAGAGTGGAGTCGTTAACATCACCATTGTCACATTGTCATTTGTGTTAATGAACACTGAAATTTTTTCAGTAATGTATTTACAGAAACCCTGATCCTCTAATAGAGAATTATTTAGTCTCCAGCTGTAATTCCCCTTAGCTGTATTAAGTTGAAGATTTACTGAAACAGGGGAATTATAAGATATAACAATATTGTGATATGAAGAGCCAGAGACATTTGAGAGCAAACTGGAGTCTAGAAGAAAATTATCTATTCTTGAATAAGATTTATGCACTGACGAGAAAAATGAGAAATCTTTTTTAGAGGGATTTAACAATCGCCAAACATCCACAAGGTTATAGCCGTGCATCAAGCTATTGAGGATCAAGCTACTTTTGGACTTATTTAACTGTGGATGTTGCCTGTCTATCAATTGGTCCATTATACAGTTAAAATCAACCCCCATAATCACTTTAGAACCAGAGAGATTTGGTATAACCCTAAAAAGGGCTTGGAAGAATCCGGGGTCATCAAAATGAGGGCCATAAACATTAATCATAGTCACTGGTATGTCAGTCATTAAACCTCTAACAATTAAATATCTACCGTTCTGGTCAGTAATTGTTTGCTCATGTTGAAATGTAGCTTTTCTATGTATAAGAATAGCCACCCCCCTTGCCTTAGCTGAAAAATTTGACTGAAAAATCTGTGAAGCTCATTGTAGCCTCAAAACCTTTGCTGCGCTTTTTTTAATATGTGTTTCCTGGAGGAAGCATATATCAGCCTTAAGCGATTTTAAGTGTGCAAAAACCTTTCCCCTTTTAACGGGGCTGTTCATGCCTCTCACGTTCCAGCTGACTAGCCTGACAACTCCTGTATTGCGTCTGTCTGGATCACCTAACATTACTAAAAGATAACTTAAGTGTATATACAAAGACCGTGACAGTCACTAATATGTATGTGCTATAGAAAATAAAATTAAAAAAAAGAACAAGAACGCTTCTGATACGAGAAAAGAACATTCTCATTCACCCTCCCCCTCTTCCCTGATAAACTCCATCTTCTCAAGGTTAACGTTAGCAACGAAAGAAAGATCGCGAGCTCATGTTCTATCATGTAACAGCTCCAGTAAACTTATAGGAGAATTATTTGAGTCAATTCAAAAGAAACCTCACATTTTAATACGACTACCACTAGTGTTGTGTTGTTCGCGAACGTTTCGTTCACACGAACAAATCTTTTGAGTGAACGAACTGAACGGAATCACTTCATGAACTGATTCGTTCCTTTCTCAGTTCAGTTGAGCTCAGCCGCGAGCATGCCGGCCGGGAGTCGAACTGCCTCACTCACACAGAACTGTGAGGACGTGATTCACGTCCGCGCTGTGATTCGTTCTTGATTCACGAACCTACTGCACACAGAGAACTGTTTTTGAGGACGTGATTCTCGTTCACCTACTGTGCCGAAAGTGGCGCTGTGTCACTCACTCACTCAGGGCAGAGGAGTTGATTCACGTTCAGTAACCGCTAGGGCTGAACGATATGGACAAAATTTCATATCTCGATATTGATGCCAGATATCTCGATATCGATATGATATGATATGACTATGGGTTTGGTGAAAACCAAGCATTTTTCAGGAAAATAAAAAGATTATTTTAAGCCATATACAAATGGTTGATAGAGAAATCTATATTGTTTATATCGTTTCTTTTTATCGATATGAATATCTTGAATGTTCTTATCTAGATATAGATACGATAACGATATATCGGTCAGCCCTGGTAACCGCACTGCTAAAATTAGCGCTGTGTTGCTAACATCCGTGTAGCATCATGTTAAGTGATTTTACTGCACAGTAAAAGTCACTCACGTTCGCGAACGTGATTCTCAGCGACACAAATCATGAGTGAGCAGTTCGTTCCTTGAACGACCTGCTGAGGACGCAAATCACATTCGCGCCATCACTCACGTTCGCGAACGTGATTCGCGTCGCTCAGTTCGTTCATTGAACGGCCTGCTGTAGACGTGAATCACGCTTGCGCTGTCACTCACTCATGATTCGCGTCGCTGAGGACGTGATTCTCGTTCACGTACTGTGCTGAAAGTGGCGCTGTGTCACTCACTCACTCAGGGCAGAGGAGTTGATTCACGTTCAGTAACCGTACTGCTAAAATTAGCACCGTGTTGCTTACATCCATGTAGCATCATGTTAAGTGATTTTACTGTGCACAGACACTTTCACCGTGTAATAATTTTAGTGCATGTATACCACTCAAAGCAGCGCTGCGTCTCCCGCGAATGATTGTGTACTATAGTCCGTGAACGCACGGTCCCTCAGTAAGAGAACGTGAACCTCAGGGCTGAATCATGAACTGAATGACGGATCGTTTGGCTGTTTATAAGTTCAGGGAGTTGGAGAGCACTGAACGATTCAGTGAACAAATCTTTTGAACGAATCATTTTAATGAACGGATTCTAGAGATTCAGTACATTAAAAAGAACTGCCCTTCCCATCACTAGTTCCGACGTGAACACGCATGGGAGACCGTCTCCTCCACATGCTCACAGCCGAGCAGACGGTATGAAATGGTCTCAGTAGTTCACGGACGGTGGGCTATTGTTCTGCCGTGAACACGCAGAGAGAATGGTATGAATTGGTCTGTTACTCACGGCCAGTGAGCTACGTTAATTAATTAGCATCTTGTGCTAAAGGACAGTGTGTTAGGTGCCCAAAAGCACCTTGGCGGTCGAACGACTTCCTTTGTATACATGTAACTACGTGTGTAGTGTTAGCTGCTGGCATGAGAGACCCGATCTGAGTGTACCAAAACGTTATCTGCAGTAAAGCAATCACTTCTGTGTTTTGGAGCCGGAGACAGGGGTTACCTGCCACATGTATGCTGGGCTACGATTAACGTTAGTTATATGCAGGCACAGACAGAGAAAAGTTGCTTCGCAAATGTGTATTGCTCACTTACTAAGGGCGTTTTCACACCTGCCTTGTTTAGTTCGGTTGAATCGAATCCTGGAGCGTTTCCCCCTTTGGTGCAGTTCGTTTGGGAAGGTGTGAACACATCAATCGCACTTGGGTGCGGACCAAAACAACCAGACCGAGATCTTGTTGAAGAGGTGGTCTCGGTCCGGTTCCAAACAAACTCTGGTACGGTTCGTTTGTGGTGAGAACATGATCCAACCTCGATCTGGCCCAACAGCAGGGCGCATTGAGCCTGTTTTGGACTAAACCACCTCCTGTAGCCAGCTGTGCTATGCATTATAGGTAGAATAGCTTCTACAACATGCAGCATGAGTAATCGTGGACAGACGTGGACTCTTGAGGAGGTGCAGTGCCTCATAGAGATTTGGTCGGATGACTATATAAACTCACAACTTTCGACAACACACAAAAACACCGAAATCTACTCACTCTTTAGCAAACGGCTCGGGGAAAGGGGGTTCCGGAGGTCTGCTGCACAGTGCCGCATCAAAGCAAAAAAACTTCGTCAGGAGTACATTAAAGTGCGTGATGCACTAAAAAAAACAGGAAGTTCTGGTAAAGAGAAGGACAAATTTCCTTGGTTCGACAGCCTGGACAACATGCTTGGGACAAAACCGGTCGTTGATCCGGTGGATGTTGTGGAGTCCCATGAGAGTTCAACGACATCGTCCGCTTCCACTGATGCTAATGATGCTAGCACAGCTAGCCTGGCTCCCGAATCTGACACAGATGTTGACGGTGAGTTTATTCAACTTTGTGCCAATACCAACCAAGTTACAGAAGTTATGTTGAAGGGTTAGACAGTAGTATACTTTACAATTATTCGATAATATATAACGTTATTTACCTTAATGTTGGCATTAGGACATTACATCACACACACACACACACTGTATTGTGTACATGGCATCAGGCACTATTTTTTTTCTTCCTGCAGTATTATGACATGAGTAACAGAGAAATTGTTTCTTTCAATAAA